>NC_053392.1:392719554-393019554 GCF_905171765.1 Bufo bufo
ATCCCAGTGGTAGGACCCCCACTGATCTAATAGTTATCCCCTATCCTGTTTATAGGGGATAACTCAATGTAACCAAAATACCCCTTTAAAGGCTATGTACACCTTTGGGGAAATTTTTTATTATTGCATTGTACTCATTTTAGGCTAAAAATCCTTTCATTAAAAGTTCAGAGCCCTTTTCTCCGTACAGGGCTGAGTTTCTCTAGTAGCAGGATCTGAATTTCCTCTCTGCTCTGTCAGCCAGCTCACCTGACGGGCTCATGATCTCTGACCATTATAAACATTCATTATAGCTCAGTTCTTATCTTACTGATAAGAATGTGGCTTAAAGGGACACTGACAGGCCCTATAAACATATTTAGTTATTCCTATGCAGTCATAGATCTATTAAAGTGTATTCCATTGATATAAGAGTACCCCCTGTCCGCATTGTAAACCATGTAAAAACAACTTTATATTCATCTGTCAATCACATTTCTTTATGCCCAAGGGGCGTTTTTTCACATTTCTTCATGCCCAAGGGGCGTTTTTTCTCCTACCTTCGTGCCCAGCCGCGCCTCAACTGTCGCTTCCTAGCGCCGCCCAGTTCATTATTATTCACTGCGAATACCGTGGTGTGTTTTGCGGTCCGCAAATCGCGAATCCGCAAAACACGGATGGCGTCCGTGCTCGTTCCGCAATTTGCGGAATGGCACGGACAGCCTTCAATATAAATGCCAGTATTCTTGTCCGCAAAGCGCGGACAAGAATAGGACATGTTCTATTTTTTTAGCGGGGCCACGGAACGGAGCAACGGATGCGGACAGCACACGAAGTGCTGTCCGCATCTTTTGCGGCCCCATTGAAGTGAACGGGTCCGCATCCGAGCTGCCAAAACGGTGGCTTGGATGCGGATCAAAACAACGGCCGTGTACATGAGGCCTTAGGAATAAGATTAACATCAAAATGTGCAGCAAATCTTTTACTGCATAAGGCCTCATGCACACGACCGTTGTGTGCATCCGTGGCCGTTGTGCCGTTTTCAGTTTTTTTTCGCGGACCCATTGACTTTCAATGGGTCCGTGGAAAAAACGAAAAATGCACCGTTTGGCAGCCGCATCCGTGAGCCGTGTTTCCTGGCCGTGAAAAAAATATGACCTGTCCTATTTTTTTCACGGCCAACGGTTCACGGACCCATTCAAGTCAATGGGTCCGTGAAAGAACACGGATGCACACAAGATTGGCATCCGTGTCCGTGATCCGTGGCCGTAGGTTAGTTTTTATACAGACGGATCCGTGAAAACTCAGAACCGACAGTATATTCTAACACAGAAGCGTTCCCATGGTGAAGACTGCCCCCTGCTGCCTGGCAGCATCCGATCTCTTACAGGGGGCCGTGATCAGCACAATTAACCCCTTCAGGTGCGGCACCTGAAGGGGTTAATTGTGCTGATCACGGCCCCCTGTAAGAGATCAGGGCTGCCAGGCAGCAGGGGGCAGACCCTCCCCCTCTCCCCAGTTTGAATATCATTGGTGGCCAGTGCGGCCCCCCCCCTCCCTCTATTGTAATAATTCGTTGGTGGCACAGTGTGCGCCCCCCCCCCTCCCTCCCTCTATTGTAATAATTCGCTGGTGGCACAGTGTGCGCCCCCCCCCCTCCCTCCCTCCCTCTATTGTAATAATTAGTTGGTGGCACAGTGTGCGCCCCCCATCGGCCCCCCCTCCCTCTATAGCATTAACAACATTGGTGGCCGGTGTGCGGCCTCCCACCCCCCCCCCCCCCCCCCATCATTGGTGGCAGCGGAGTTCCGATCGGAGTCCCAGTTTAATCGCTGGGGCTCCGATCGGTAACCATGGCAACCGGGACGCTACTACAGTCCTGGTTGCCATGGTTACTTAGCAATAGTACAATAGTAGAAGATTCATACTTACCTGCTGCTGGCTGCTGCTGCGATGTTCGTGTCCGGCCGGGAGCTCCACCTACTGGTAAGTGACAGGTCTGTGCGGCGCATTGCTAAATGAACTGTCACTTACTAGTAGGAGGAGCTCCCGGACACGAACATCGCAGCTCCCAGGTAAGTATGAATCTTTTACTATTGTACTATTGCTAGTAACCCGCTGCCACCAATGATCGGGGGGGGGGGGGGGGAGATGGGAGGCCGCACACTGGCCACCAATGTTGTTAATGCTATAGAGGGGGGGGGGGCCAATGGGGGGCGCACACTGTGCCACCAACGATTTATTACAATAGAGGGAGGAAGGGGGGGGGGGGCGCACACTGTGCCACCAACGAATTATTACAATAGAGGGAGGAAGGGGGGGGGCACACTGTGCCACCAACGATTTATTACAATAGAGGGAGGAAGGGGGGGGGCGCACACTGTGCCACCAACGAATTATTACAATAGAGGGAGGAAGGGGGGGGGCACACTGTGCCACCAACGAATTATTACAATAGAGGGAGGAAGGGGGGGGGGGGCCGCACTGGCCACCAATGATATTCAAACTGGGGAGGGTCTGCCCCCTGCTGCCTGGCAGCCCTGATCTCTTACAGGGGGATATGATAGTACAATTAACCCCTTCAGGTGCGGCACCTGAGGGGTTAATTGTGCTGATCACGGCCCCCTGTAAGAGATCGGATGCTGCTAGACAGCAGGGGGCAGTCATGTACACAGTTTGTAGTATATTCTAACTAGAAGCGTCCCCATCACCATGGGAACGCCTCTGTGTTAGAATATACTGTTGGAAATGAGGTTTCACGATCTAACTCATATCCGACAGTATATTCTAACATAGAGGCGTTCCCATGGTGATGGGGACGCTTCAAGTTAAAATATACCATCGGATTGGAGAAAACTCCGATCTGATGGTATAAAAGGGACTCCAGACTTTACATTGAAAGTCAATGGGGACGGATCCGTTTGAAATGGCACCATATTGTGTCAACGTCAAACGGATCCGTCCCCATTGACTTGCATTGTAATTCAGGACGGATCCGTTTGGCTCCGCACGGCCAGGCGGACACCAAAACGACTTTTTTTTTCATGTCCGTGGATCCTCCAAAAATCAAGGAAGACCCACGGACGAAAAAACGGTCACGGATCACGGTAAAACGGAACCCCGTTTTGCGGACCGCAAAAAAATACGGTCGTGTGCATGAGGCCTAAAGCTATGTAGTTTACCCTGATACATGCCAAAGGTAATATTTGATATTTACTAATGCCATAGTACCTAGAATGTGGTGCATTTTTCTCACAAAACGTCACATCACGTGATCTATTGCACCTCGTTCTATGATAGGGTTCTTATTTTACGCCATCTACAGGATTAGTAAATCTGCCCCACCGTGTGAATTTCTTCTTGGCTTTACATGTTCTAATCTGCTAAAGATTAGGAGATACAATCTGTGACTGCAGAGCAAATCTGAACACTATCAGTGTATTCTTAGGAATGGATTTATGGATCTGAAACTGGACTCAATATCATTTGCTGATTTTAGTGCATATTATATGGAGGAATGGATCCACCGGAGATGACCGAAGAGATGAAAAGTTGGATGGACAAGGCCTTTCAAATGGTATGGAGTGAGAGGAGATGGCGTCCAGTATAAATGAATTACCCCATGCTATTATTTAATGCCAGGGTAGCACACACATCCATAAAATCCTAGATCAGGGCTCAGCCATCTTCGGCACTCCAGCTGCTGTGAAACTACAACTCCCAGCATGCACACTTAGCTAGTCTTGTAACTCCCATAGAAGTGAAAGGAGGATTCTGAGAGTTGTAGTTTCCGAACAGCTGGCGTGCCGGAGGTTGCTGATCCCTGTTCTAGATTCATATTCAGATGTGCCTGTTTTTCTGCAGGAAAAAAAACATGGGAGCATGCACAACTTTCAGCAGTTTTGCGGAAGGAACGTGCCCATTTTATTAAATGGGTCTTTGAAAACCATAGACAGCACCTGTGTGACCATAGAAAACTGCTAAAAAGAGGATTATTTATTATTGATTACTCCTGCGCTGCCAGAGGAAGCTCCTAATTTATGCTGATTTGCACATCTGGAGTGAAATGGATTGTGAACGGGCACTATACAAGTGCAGTTCATTTGAAATCTTGTTACCAGGCAAAACATAGACAAGTTTGCTATTGCTCATCTGTAACTACCCAGGCCCTGAAAAAAAGGGGTGGTGTAAAAAACAAACCGCAATGGCTTCAGCAGTCACTTGCTGTGTCTGCACATGTCACTACTGATTGTTTGGCAGCGGTAACATTTTTGGCCAGGCTGGGGGTGGAAGAGACAGAAATGGAGTCGTGCCAGATGACCAGAACAGGTGGATATGTTTTTTTTACTTCTTTTTTTCACTCATACACAATGCATGGCTTTCCCCACTATTTTTTTATGGCCTAGGCAACCTCTCTAAGAATCACAAATGTAAGGTTTTAGATGTTATTTAAAGTGAAGCTTGACATTGCAATTGTTCTTTATTTACACAGCTGATTGTAAAATGAGTTTCACGAAGGCATATGACTGCATTTTATAAGTATCAAATCACAACTCAAGCAACAAAGTTTTATACAAAATCACAGATCTTTTTATTGGTACAAAATTAGAGTTGTGACCACTGGCCACACAGACATTTAAGAACACTTAAAATGCCATACAGACCGCAGATATGTGGTAGTTACAATGATAATGCGTAAAGTGCAAGTGCTAAAAACTTTACAGCCAAGAGATTGGTCAGTGCCAAACACCAAGTTAGGTCTTGTCTATACTATATAGCAAACGGTAAATATTGGACCATAAACTAAAAGGACCTATTACTTACATCAGTGACTCTAAACAAATAATGACATGAATGAGAAAGCATACTGACCACAATCTCTACCACGGCACTGACAGTCTGTGCCCCGACGCGCGTTTCGCCGTCAGCTTTTTCAAGGGGTAATGACAAACAGCTTCCTAACCGGGTATATATGGTCCACATAGTGGGCGGACACACTTTCACCTAACCTATAGATGAAGGGCACACTGATAAGGAGGCAGGTTCCACAGCATTCCTCACCTGCATAGTATGTTATGCTCGTCTCGTGTGTTATGGCGCACGAACCGCCGCACACCGCCAATGCTCACGTGACCGGCCGTCGCAATGACGCAGGGCGGCTACGCTCACCAGAGCACAGGACGTCCTACGTCAGAGCCAGGGCCGCGTCAGTGCGCCCGCGGCTGCGCAGATGGACGTGCGCACTACGAGCTCCATGCAGGTTAAGGGCAAAACACTGTCTTGAATCAATTGCTCCAACAGTGCGCTCTCCATCCTAAAACATATATACATATGGGGTTATGTGGTTTTCCTTATCTCCCTACCAATATTTGGTTCGTCATGTATCTCTAAAGGTATATACATCAAAATAGATATGCACAGGTATCATACATTATGAATTAAATTCTGAAAAAAGCTCCCACATTAAAAATACAAGAACCCACAACGACAGTGATTAGTGACGCTAGTGATAGTGCTATAAACAGTATATATATATTTATGTAAAATACACATAAATTGTGAGACAATTAATCATTATGTAACTATATGCATGATTACCATTCCAAAGGACATGATTATCATACCACAAAAATACAGTTTGACTTAATTAACATCGTGCAAAAATTATATAAATAAACATGATCATAACTATAAATATATTGTCATGCATGCCTTATCACGGTACACCAACACCGGCATGAACAAGCAATACATGTGTTATAAAAATAAAAAAAGACATGTATTTAAAAGTTATTAGTAATAAGAATACATGATTTCATCAACATGTGTTTATAATGTACAGACATAAATGCACTTCATAACATGATGTATATACATGACTCATTGATCGCAGTTCACCAAACGATCCAATGGTTTGTAGGTCCTATCCATATTTATTCTTATGGAGAAAAAGATTTTCCAATTCCATAACAGCAGTATATATATACCCTACATATGTAGACAAAAAAGAGATCAAATCAGTGTGCATAGTTCATACATCACACCATACGAACCCGGCTAGAGATAACCTAAAAACATAGACATCCTAACTATCTAAAACACCACACATCAGAGATGATGCTGCACCCTACAAAAACGAGGCAAATGGAACTTTATCATTCAGGCCAAATGGCACCTGAGTATTCAACTTCACAATCCACTTGCTTTCAACCTGCTCCAACCGTTTAAAAAGATCACCGCCACGCGCACCAAGGGAGACCCTATCTATCCCCCTGAATTTTAAGTCCTGCCAACAGTTGTTATGTTTCTGACGGAAATGTTTTGCAATAGGTTTTAATTTTACAAGTTTATCTCTTTCTCCATCCGCAATTTTGGCGGCTGCCCGAATGTCTTTCTGATGTTCCTGTATGCGAACCCGAAACTCACGAGTCGTCATACCAATGTATATCAGGCCACATGGACATGTGGCGTGATATATGATTCCTGTGACACTACAGTTGATAAAATGGACAATATTATAGCTCACTTTACCTGAGGAATCCTCAAAAGTCTTGGTTTTGATAATTGCTCTACATGTGGTACAATGACCACATGGTACAGAACCCCATTTGGGCCCTTTGGATTCAAAAATGAATCCAGATTTAGATGGTATATAATGGCTCCTCACTAGAATATCCCTGAGATTTTTGCTCCGTTTTGCCACAAATTGGGGGGTTGGGGTAATTATTTTCCCCAAGTCCACATCCGATTTAAGGATGGGCCAAAATCTTCTGAAGATTTCTCTCATATTGTACCATTGAGTATTGTAGTTGGTTATCATACGTGTGACAGGAGTTTCTGGGTTGACCCGAGCCTTGGGAGATAATAGGGATTCCCTTGATGCGGCGGCGGCACGTGTATAGCCACGTTGTATATCACTATGATTGTACCCCCGTTGTGTGAATCGGTTTTTTAAGGTTTCAGATTCTCTTTCAAATTCGCCTCTTGATGTCTAAAACCATGCGTTGAGAGCTTACCTTCGTATATTCGTGACTCGACAGACGTGTTAAAACGTCTGGAGAATGTCAAAATGGAGGATAACATGTTTTTAATAACATGTGATGTAGAATCGCTGTATACGTGTATTGCACACGATATAGGCTTGGAATCCTCCCTTTTCTTTCTACGCACAAGAAATCTTCCACAGGATCTGATTGATCTTTTGATGAAACTTCTAGACTACATATTGAGGCATAATTATTTTTTATTTTTTGTTTAAAGACCAACATTATTTACAACTACGAGGAGTAGCGATGGGTGCGAAATGCGCACCCTCGTATGCAAATTTATTTTTGGGTAATTGGGAGCGACAGTGTGTGCAGTCATCTATGGATGAAGCTGATGGGGAGGTAATATCATGGATGAGGTTTATTGATGATGTTTTGTTTATATGGCAGGGGTCACGGGTGTCTTTGGATTTGTTTTTGGAGAAATTAAATGCGAACAATTGGAACATCACTCTAACCAAAGTGGTAAGTCAGAAAGAAATTGACTTCCTAGACATCAACATTAAAGTAACAACTAATGGTGACCTTGAAACCTCGATCCATAGGAAATCAACTGCCGTTAACTCCTTGCTTCATGCTACTTCATTCCACCCCAAACATCAAAAAACCTCAATACCGATTGGTCAATTCTTGAGGGCAAGACGGATCTGCACATCAAGAGGCGAATTTGAAAGAGAATCTGAAACCTTAAAAAACCGATTCACACAACGGGGGTACAATCATAGTGATATACAACGTGGCTATACACGTGCCGCCGCCGCATCAAGGGAATCCCTATTATCTCCCAAGGCTCGGGTCAACCCAGAAACTCCTGTCACACGTATGATAACCAACTACAATACTCAATGGTACAATATGAGAGAAATCTTCAGAAGATTTTGGCCCATCCTTAAATCGGATGTGGACTTGGGGAAAACAATTACCCCAACCCCCCAATTTGTGGCAAAACGGAGCAAAAATCTCAGGGATATTCTAGTGAGGAGCCATTATATACCATCTAAATCTGGATTCATTTTTGAATCCAAAGGGCCCAAATGGGGTTCTGTACCATGTGGTCATTGTACCACATGTAGAGCAATTATCAAAACCAAGACTTTTGAGGATTCCTCAGGTAAAGTGAGCTATAATATTGTCCATTTTATCAACTGTAGTGTCACAGGAATCATATATCACGCCACATGTCCATGTGGCCTGATATACATTGGTATGACGACTCGTGAGTTTCGGGTTCGCATACAGGAACATCAGAAAGACATTCGGGCAGCCGCCAAAATTGCGGATGGAGAAAGAGATAAACTTGTAAAATTAAAACCTATTGCAAAACATTTCCGTCAGAAACATAACAACTGTTGGCAGGACTTAAAATTCAGGGGGATAGATAGGGTCTCCCTTGGTGCGCGTGGCGGTGATCTTTTTAAACGGTTGGAGCAGGTTGAAAGCAAGTGGATTGTGAAGTTGAATACTCAGGTGCCATTTGGCCTGAATGATAAAGTTCCATTTGCCTCGTTTTTGTAGGGTGCAGCATCATCCCTGATGTGTGGTGTTTTAGATAGTTAGGATGTCTATGTTTTTAGGTTATCTCTAGCCGGGTTCGTATGGTGTGATGTATGAACTATGCACACTGATTTGATCTCTTTTTTGTCTACATATGTAGGGTATATATATACTGCTGTTATGGAATTGGAAAATCTTTTTCTCCATAAGAATAAATATGGATAGGACCTACAAACCATTGGATCGTTTGGTGAACTGCGATCAATGAGTCATGTATATACATCATGTTATGAAGTGCATTTATGTCTGTACATTATAAACACATGTTGATGAAATCATGTATTCTTATTACTAATAACTTTTAAATACATGTCTTTTTTTATTTTTATAACACATGTATTGCTTGTTCATGCCGGTGTTGGTGTACCGTGATAAGGCATGCATGACAATATATTTATAGTTATGATCATGTTTATTTATATAATTTTTGCACGATGTTAATTAAGTCAAACTGTATTTTTGTGGTATGATAATCATGTCCTTTGGAATGGTAATCATGCATATAGTTACATAATGATTAATTGTCTCACAATTTATGTGTATTTTACATAAATATATATATACTGTTTATAGCACTATCACTAGCGTCACTAATCACTGTCGTTGTGGGTTCTTGTATTTTTAATGTGGGAGCTTTTTTCAGAATTTAATTCATAATGTATGATACCTGTGCATATCTATTTTGATGTATATACCTTTAGAGATACATGACGAACCAAATATTGGTAGGGAGATAAGGAAAACCACATAACCCCATATGTATATATGTTTTAGGATGGAGAGCGCACTGTTGGAGCAATTGATTCAAGACAGTGTTTTGCCCTTAACCTGCATGGAGCTCGTAGTGCGCACGTCCATCTGCGCAGCCGCGGGCGCACTGACGCGGCCCTGGCTCTGACGTAGGACGTCCTGTGCTCTGGTGAGCGTAGCCGCCCTGCGTCATTGCGACGGCCGGTCACGTGAGCATTGGCGGTGTGCGGCGGTTCGTGCGCCATAACACACGAGACGAGCATAACATACTATGCAGGTGAGGAATGCTGTGGAACCTGCCTCCTCATCAGTGTGCCCTTCATCTATAGGTGAGGTGAAAGTGTGTCCGCCCACTATGTGGACCATATATACCCGGTTAGGAAGCTGTTTGTCATTACCCCTTGAAAAAGCTGACGGCGAAACGCGCGTCGGGGCACAGACTGTCAGTGCCGTGGTAGAGATTGTGGTCAGTATGCTTTCTCATTCATGTCATTATTTGTTTAGAGTCACTGATGTAAGTAATAGGTCCTTTTAGTTTATGGTCCAATATTTACCGTTTGCTATATAGTATAGACAAGACCTAACTTGGTGTTTGGCACTGACCAATCTCTTGGCTGTAAAGTTTTTTAGCACTTGCACTTTACGCATTATCATTGTAACTACCACATATCTGCGGTCTGTATGGCATTTTAAGTGTTCTTAAATGTCTGTGTGGCCAGTGGTCACAACTCTAATTTTGTACCAATAAAAAGATCTGTGATTTTGTATAAAACTTTGTTGCTTGAGTTGTGATTTGATACTTATAGATCCATATATCTTTTATTGGTTTTGTAATGAATGATTGTGGATCATTTACTTATTTGAAATAAGGAAACAGTGTTGGTTTATCTATTGACTGCATTTTATAGTCTGTATTATGGGGGCAACACCTGAACCAAGATATGATCATCATTGGGTTCAGTTCAGTAACATTACACAGAATTTGGCGGTTGCAGCCACTATGGTTGTATAAACCTGACCTAACTGGAAAGTGTCAGCAAGCGAGCTAGATGCTGTTGTGAGATGTTACAGATCAGTGATGTGTAGCTTGCTGATGGTTTCCACATGACACTGCTGTTTGATCTTTTTTTGTTTGTTTTGTATTTCCATTGGCCATAATGTAATATTGGATGTTTTCTCATTAATTTCAGGCTCAAGATGCCTTAGATAATGGTGAAGTTCCTGTTGGATGTCTCATGGTCCATGATAAACAAATAGTGGGGAAAGGAAGAAATGAAGTCAATGAAACAAAAAATGTATGTTGCAGCAAAGTAGCAGAATCTGTTTACAAACTAACTCTAACTAACTATATATACTCTAACAATACAATAGTATTACTTTCACTGATACTTAAAGGGGTTATCCAGGCATTGATCATGAGTACTGATAAGTCATCATTATCAGATCAGCGGGGCACCGCCACCAATCAGCTGTTACAGGGATGCGCTGCGCTCGCTGGAGCTCTAGTCAGCGCAGCCGGCTGCAGGCATCTCTCCAAGCACAGCGCTGTATATAGTACAGTGGCTGTGCTTGGTATTGCAGCTCAGCCCATTCACTTTTATGGGGCTGAGCTGCAACTAGACTACTAGACCGATGTAAGGTGACATCACATGGCCTATGAAGAGGCCGCGACGCTCACAGAGCGCCGGCCTTATCTAACAGCTGATCAGTCTGACACCCGGGACCCCTGCCGATCTGATATTAATGTCCTATGTTGAGGATAGGTCATCAATATTAATTAATGAGTAACCCCTTTAAAGAGGATTTGTCACCACTCTTGACTTGTCTGTTTTTTTTTTTAAATCAGATGTTTCTTTATTAACATTTTCCAGTCTTATTTTATCACATTAACATGATATTTTGTAGACCACAGCTGTATACATTATCTGTCATATATAATATATAATATATACATTATATTACACATATCTACATAAGACATGGCATAAATCCACATATAAACTCCGGTATCAAAAGTATCTTCAATGTGAGTACAATTATCCATCCTAAACAAATAAACCCATACCTCCCCCTAATCCCTTTAAGGCAGGACACACTCTTAAAACATCTTCCTTAGTCATCACTCTCGGGGTGTCGGCACCACATTACTCCTTAATAAGCCATCCACCATCATCTAATTCCAATCAGCGATGTTCCATATAACATCACAGTCCATCATCAATCTTCCCATACAGCCACATTCTAATTCCAGGTAACCCCCTCACTATCAGGCTTCTATAAATGCACCACACACCTGCTACCATCCGATATTCTATATATATCATCCATTCTCACTGCATTCACCTTGTCATAGAAAAAGTCCTTGTAAGTGCCAGCCAGGAGCTACAGCACCCAGAGTTATCAATCCAGCTGCCCCAGATTGCTTCGAATTTGGACAGACACTTCCTTTTTTGATATACTCCTCTTTCTAAGCGAATCACAGTATTTAATCTAGCAACATATTCTGATATATCAGGAGGTATGGGCTGGATCCACTTTGCTGCCAATGTTTTCCTAGCTTGATATAGCATTCTCCCTATTCCAGTAATTGTAACAGACTGTAAATTATTATCTGGTACCAGGCCTAATACACACAGTTTGGGATCCAACTTAAAACTAGCACTATATACTTTGTTCACCAGATGTAGTATTGCTTTCCAATAAGATGACAGTGATGAACATGACCACATCATGTGTAAAAGGTCAGCTTCATCACTTCCACACTTCGGACAGTCTGGACTATCTCTGTAGCCTATTTTATGCAAGAACACTGGGGTCTTATATACCCTATGTATTAAATATAGATGGGATAACCGTGCTGCCTCACTAAGGGATAAAATAGGGGTAGACTTGTCTGTTTTAGTAGCTTGTATTCCCCATGGATAGCAATTCTGGAGCATCTTTACTTAGAACTCTATGTGGTGCATTTCCTCTGTTAGTCCTCATAGAAATGTATGAATAAATTGATAACTGGGTGTTACTATTTCCCCTGTCAAAGAGGTGTGTCCCTACAAATATGGCACTGACTGTTTAGACCGTGATTGTGGCGAAAAAAAAGGTAGGAAGGCGCTCATAGGGTGATAAGTTCAATGATGAATATATGGAATTAAGACATCGAGAGTTATGCTCACCTTACAATGTTGTGCATACGTGGGCGCAACACTCGTGAGGACAAGGGGTCGGTGCAGCCGGTATCTTCTCAGTCCTCGTGGGTGGAGTCGCCAAGTCTCCAGAGGAATGATATGTATTGCAATAGAATATTTTTTTTTAGTGCACTAATACAGTACACCAATTGATACCTTCTGGCGCAAAGACACGACCTCAGTAGATAAATAAAGGGTCTTTATTGGTGGGTGACAACGCGTTTCGGAGTTGGTACACTCCTTTTTCAAGTCACCATTACTAATCATCGAAAAATCGATATCAGCACCAATAGTGATAATAATGTCGCCATATATTCATGGATCCATTTGAATGTCAAAACCTGATGTACGCTTTTTGGGAATGAGTGCTTTTGTGCGTACATCAGGTTTTGACATTCAAATGGATCCATGAATATATGGCGACATTATTATCACTATTGGTGCTGATATCGATTTTATGATGATTAGTAATGGTGACTTGAAAAAGGAGTGTACCAACTCCGAAACGCGTTGTCACCAACCAATAAAGACCCTTTATTTATCTACTGAGGTCCTGTTTAGACCGTGTCAGACTGTGTAGGGACACACCGTCAACTGATTACACCCAGTTCTCAATTTATTTATAAATTTCTAGGAGGAATAGCAGAGGGGCAGCACAGGGAAAGCTATGAGAAAAGGTGCTTCAGCATTGTTTTTTTTTTTATGTGGAATGTAAGTATTTACTATAATAGACACGGAAGTGGCAGGTTCTTTTTAATAATTATCTTCACACTATTTAATAATTGTAGGACTTTTTAATGTATGAATGATGGGAGAAATGGCAACTAAAAGGGCATGTTTACTTGGCGAAAAGTACATCACAAAAATCCAGAGGAATGCAACGCAAAGGAGTTCGTGGCAGAAATCCCAAGTTGACCCAAGAAGGGCCATCATTTTATCCCATTCACTTGAAAGGCTGTAATTACCCTTCACCACCACTTCAATGTAGACGGCGCGCAGGTAAACATTGAAGAGGGCACAGCACTTGCACAAGAGGCACAACTCCTACAGTCGGACCCCCATCAGTCTGATATTGATGCCTATCCTGAGGATAGGTGATCAGTACCACAAAACTGGAATACCCCATTTAACTTTTTTAGGACCTGGCCATTTTCCATGTTTTCGTTTTTTACTCCCAGCTTTCCCAGAGCCAAACTTTTATCTTTCCATTCATATAGCCGTATGAGGGTTTGTTTTTTGCGGGACAAGTTGTACTTTCTAATGGCACCATTTACGGTTGCATACAATGTAGTGGGAAGAAGGAAATAATTTTCAAATGGGGTGGAATAAAAAAAAAAAAAGTTTTATGCTTTTTGTTTTTACAGTGTTTTCTATGCAGTAAGACTGACCAGTTACTTTAATTCTCAATGTCAGTACGATTTGAGCAGTACCATATTTATATAGTTTTTCTTGCGTTTTAATATATAAAAAAACTTTAGAAACTTTTATTTGCATCAACATATTAAGACCCCCATAACTTTTTTATTATTATGTGTATGGAGCTGTGTGAGGGCTCATTTTTTGAGGGATGATATGTAGTTTTCATTGATACCGTTTTGGAGTAAGACTTTTGGATCACTATTTTATTCAATTTTTTGGGGGAGGTAAAGTGACAACAAAATGGCTAATCGTCGATTTTAAAAAAAAATTTTTTTTTCTATTCCATTTGCCATATTTTAATAGTTGCGCGTCTTTGCATGTGGTGATACCTATGATGTTTATTTTTTATTTTGAGGAAAGGGGGAGTGATTTGAAATTTCTTTTTTTTTTTATATATATATATATTTTTTTTCTCTTTTTTTTTTTTTTTGCACTTTTTAATAGTTCCCTTAGGGAACTTGAACAAGCAATCATTAGATGAGAAGTTCACTATGTTCCTATGGAGCCCTGCCACAGGAAGGGTCTTCACAGGCAGCCTTAAAACATTCAGGAGGACCGAGGCTGCTACACAAACCATCCGGCTCCCCTGATCCCCCCCCCACTAGGGGGAGATGTTGAATCACTGGGAGTGCATGCTCCTGGTTTTGGAGATGCCAGATGCCATGGTCAAATGTGACCAAGGGGTTGTCAGGGTTCAGAGCTGAACCCGGAGATACCCTTATTTTTACCCAGATAGCCCCCCTGAGGCTAGCATCAGAGCAGTTTATGCTCCGATTCGCTCCCTTGCCCTGCGCTAAATCGCGCAGGACAATGGCTCTTTTGTTTATCATAACACACTGTCGGGCGAAAACTTCCGCCCGACAGTGTGTTTGGTGACGTCACCGGCTCTGATGGGCGGGCTTTAGCACTGCCCTAGCCGTTTTACTGGCTAGGGCAGTGCTAAATCCGGCCCATCAGTGCCGGTGACGTCACCGGGCTTCCTGGCAGCCCCGTGAAGAGCCCCGGTACGTCACCGGATCTCCAAAAAATGCCTTTGCCCTGCACGATTTAGCGCAAGGCAAAGGAGAGCATCGGAACATGAACTGCTCCGATGCTCAAGTCACGGGGGCTTCCGGGGTGAAAATGGAGGTATGTCCGAGTTCAGCTCTGAACCCGGACAACCCCTTTAAATATGTGCGATTCATGTTATCGTTGATTGCATACACTAGCCTCGGGTGTCTGCTGTTTAAAACAGCAGTCTCCCAGCAGCAATGGCGCCCACTGCGCTTGAGAGCAGGCACCATCTTTAAGTGCCCAGCTCCCAATGTATATTTACAGTAGGCGGTTGAGAACAGGTTAAAGAGATTTTTCCATTATAGGAACGAACTTTCAGCAAGAAAAGTCACCTCAGTTTAGTTATCAATGTGCAGCTCAAAAAGATACACCGTAAACTGCAAGAGTTCCCATTCTTTAAATGGAACAGTGAAAGAAGAGCCTGAGAGTGGTTCACACAGGCTCACTCTTCTGCCTTGCATCGGAAGTTGTAGTCTCACTTTCTTTCTCCAGTATTCAAATTATTTGTATAATTGTAGGTTAACCAGCCTGCAACTTTTTTATTTTTATTTTTTATAAATAAGTTATAGGATCTCCTTAAGACACACAGGAAATGTCCTGAAGATAGGCCATCAATGCTCAGAACCCAGAAAACTCCTTTAAAAAGCATCTATCAGCAGGATCAACCCTATTAAACCAGGCAGCCTGGTAGAGGTGATCAGGCTGATTTTATGTTTCTAGGTTGCAGTGTTCCTGAGATATAAGCATTTTTATTATTATGCTAATTAGCCGGGTCAGAAGGCACTGCTATTCTTACACCCCTCCTTTCTGTGCATGCCCCCCTCCCCTGTGATTGACAGGGCTAGACATCTCGTCTAGCCCTGTTTTCTCATTACTGCGCCAAATCCTCTCAGTGACTGGGTGGTTAAGCAGTGTATCTGATACCGCTTCCTACGCACATCAGACCAGTTGCGCAAGCGCCAAGTCAGCTGACCTTCTGGCTGGCCCCTTGGTGCTCGAACAACTAGTTACATAACAATAAAAATGCTCATATCTCGGGAATGCTGCTACAAAGAAACCTAAGTAAGGTATGGTTTTATTCAGCCTGATCAACCCTACCAGGCAATATGCCTGGTTTAATAGGGTTGATCATGCAGACAGACGCTCTTTAAAGGATCTGATGTTAATGTTTTTGTGTCGGATATCATAGGGCACCTTCAGAGGTTCCTGCCTCGATGCATCATTACCGTTTGGCCAGGACATACACAAGGAGGGGACTTACACTATATTAGCTTTTAATGTTATGGCTGATGGGTATAAGGTGATCATTATGTCTGTTACTGGCACAATCCGTAGTACAGATGTAACAATGATTAACTTCACTCTCATAACACATTAAATACAACAAATTTTCACTTGACTTCGCGTCAATCTGACCTTTTCTGCCACCATACATTGGAGTGCCATGAGATTTTTTGGGGTGAGGACTTCATGCTGCT
Source organism: Bufo bufo (assembly GCF_905171765.1). Lineage (NCBI taxonomy): Eukaryota > Metazoa > Chordata > Amphibia > Anura > Bufonidae > Bufo > Bufo bufo. The sequence continues at coordinate 392,736,016 of NC_053392.1, forward strand.
GTGTTTCAGAGAAGAGGATCCGGGAATGGGGAGAAGAGTCACAGGAGCAGCTCCCCGCAGTCTTCTACCTGCCTGGCTCTGCTTGATTCACACATCTCTCCCTATACACAACCCTCTTTGACACTTCTCATACCTTTCTGTTACTGAAAACCTGACTACATTCCAAGCAAAAGGACATTCATATCAATCATGGCTTGCTTTGAACATTGTGTCAGATTTCCAGTAACATTTTGCCAGTCAGTGGTGAAGCCATATCACTTCACCAGTATGATCTCCTCGCATGGATGTGCGACAGAAGATCATTTGAATTGGAATTCCCCTATAAATGTAAATAATTAGATCATCCATGTAATATGTTTGTTTACCCCATATCACATTCTTCATCCTGCAGGCCACACGTCATGCAGAAATGGTGGCAATTGATCAGGTGCTGGACTGGTGTGAGAAGAATGGCAAGAGCTCCACAGAAGTTTTTGAAGACACCATCTTGTATGTGACAGTGGAACCATGCATCATGTGTGCCGGTGCTCTACGTCTACTCCGTATCCTTTCTGCATTACATACATACAATATTTGTAGCATCAATGGAATCTTTATTTTACAGGTTTATGTTACCAAACCGTAACTGAAGTTTTCCACTTCTAACTATTGATTTGGAAGTTTGAAAGAATTACTAACCAAGACAGATCCAAGTTTCCAGCTTCTTCTGGAGATGAAAGCTTGTCTTGATGCACAACAAGATAGCTGCTGATTCTTAGCAGTTGAAGGAGATTTTCTTAAAAAATATATATGTTTTTTCCTCATAAAAAAAGTGTCAGGAGAAGATTTCACAGAATAGTTGATCTTCCCCTAATGGAATTTATTTGGCATGTCAGTCAGAGAGTTCTACAGATCAGAGTTCATCATCACTGTGACTTTCACACTCACATATCACAGATCTCACCAGCTTTTTGCCCTTTGTAACGGTGTGTATGCTCTCAGAAATATGTTAACCTTTAACCACTTCCCGACCGCCCATTGACTATAAACATCCTTGGGCGGTCGGTTTATCTTTGAATGGACGTTCTGGAACATCCATTCAGAGATCGCAGCTGCACGCTAATTGTGCAGCTGCCGAGCGGGGGGCCCGCTCTCAGTGACAGCAGGACACCCCAGAGAGAAGGAAGGGACCGTTCCTGGGTGTCCTTGCCTTCTAGATCGCTGTATACACAGCACTCAATGCTATGCCGCTTCCTGTCCCCGCCCAGTGGACATGTGACCGCCAGGGCCGGGAGAGTGCAGGAGCTGTCAGGTCTTCCATAGATCTCGATCAGCCCTGTACTGAGGCTGTACAGCGCTGTATTATGTTGTACAGCCTCTCTGGGGGGTGTATTTCCCCTGTAGCTGGGACTTCTATGTCAGTAAAAAAAAAAAAAAAATTTGGGAGCTCACATCCCAAAAAACATAATATCAATCAATCAAAAACTCTTATGTACCCAAAAATGGTAGCAATAAAATGAAAAATTATGGCTTTAAGAAAATGGCAACACAAAAACATTATTTACATGCAGCGATCTCTTTCATTGTATGAGGATAAGGGATTGCTATTGTGATCCCTTGTCCTCCTACAGATTCATGGCTTCTGTGCAGCAGATCACTGTTTAGACAGCACGATCTGCTGCCCAGAAACGATAATTGGTGGTACCTGCACAAACAACAGGTTTGCTCGTTCATCGGGTGATTGGCGGCACATTTAGAAGGGCAGATTGATGGGAACGAGCGTTCGCAGGAGCGGACGTTTCCAATAATCTGCCCGATAATTGCCTTGTGTAAATACACCATAACTGTTTATTCTTAATATTGTGTAGGAACAATAATTATAATTATTATTTAATATACTTCATAAGGTAAATATATTTTTTTTTTACTAGAAAACAGCCTGTAAAGTGTCTTGTTAGTAATACTTTGAGTACTGCTTAGGAGAGCCCATCTTCAGCGTCTACTGTATGCTGAAGACAGCTATATGTAAATACAGAGGCAGGCTTCTCAGCCTGCCTTTTATGTCCCTACATGTGCCTTGTGCTATTTGTGACTTGTCCCTGCTCAAGTTGCTGGCAGTTCTGCTGATTGCTATCTTCCCAGCATTTCTACTCTAACATATTTCTGAACTGTAGTGCTCTACGCTGGCAAAAAGTATGCAGGTACATAGCAAACTAACTGTCAGTGGATCGCTGCCTATCTGCACCTGTACTGTTGGGAGTTTAGTGCTGGAGTAGTATGTTAGAATGGAGAGGGCTGAGTGATTTGCCTGGTCACACGACCCTTCATCAGCAGCCATCTTATAGACAGGATCCCTATGCGGACAGCAGAGAAGATTTGCCTAACAAGAGGGCAATGCTGGTTTATGAAATATGGCAAATGGCACAGAATAATAATAAAGGGGGTCATTTATTATACTGAAATATGCCTATGTTAGGTGTATTTCAGGCGCAGGTGGCAATCTGCGACTTTTTCCCACTCACCCCAGGTCTAAAATTGTGGGCGGGAAAGTGAACGGGCCAGTAGGAGTAGAAAATGGTCTTAATGTAAGCCAGCTAGGAAGCCGACTTACATTTAGACTGGCACTGGATGCACCAAAGTTATGGAGAGGCTGGCAACTCATAACTTCACCGAATCCACCGCCAGCTATGGGGCTTTATGAAGACCAGCGTCTAAAACGCTGGTCTTAATAAATGACCCCCAAAGACTATATTAGTAAGTGTCATATAGTCATCTTACCTTTACATTAGTCACAAGTAGCCAGAAAGTGGCTAACCCCTTTAAGAGTTGCTAGCAGTCAGCACTGGTAGCAAGTCAGATAGGCAGGGACAAGACGCACATATGGCACATGTAGGGCTGTGGTAGAGTGATAAAAGGCAGGCTGAGAAGCCTGCCTCTGTAATTAAACATAGCCGCCTTCAGCATACAGTATATGCCGATGACAGGCTCTCCTTAGTAACGCTCAGAGTGTTGATAGGAAGACCCTTTACAGGCTGTTTTCTAGTCAAAATAAACACATTTCCCTTATAAAGTATATTACTAAAAATAATAGCAACAGATGTACCTCAGCAATCACAGTTTGTGTGGCCCAAACAATCCAGATCTCCCAGTATCCAGGGTGCTTAGTGTTAAAATAGCAAAGGAGTAGTAACACCGCAGCAGAGGATAAATGTACCTTGTTCTGCTGCTGTGTTACAAAAAAATAAATAATAATTAAAATACTGTTCCTACATAATGTTAAAACATAAGAACAGTTCCACTTCACAGCTGTACATAGGTTTCTGCAGCATGGGCATGGATTTCTCCAAACCCCATTCATATGAGTTTCTGCTTTAACCCTGGAGCTTGTGAATATACCTGTGCTCCTTGAGAGGTGAGCCATTTTCTGCCAAACAGAATTGTAACTGGAGTGTGATAATATGCATGAAGAAAGACATTTTATACCAACAGTCATCATATCATCTGTCATTCCAGTGTAATTTAGTAAATTGTTAGGCAACATCGCTACAAGTACACTTGGTAAAATATGGGCTGTTGGAACCTGCACAATGTTCACTGGATGGAGACCTTATCCCAGGAGCTTTTCAAGGCCTTTACCTTTGCTAAAATTTTCTTGAATGTATCCTTAACACTGACTCAGGAATTCCTTTAGTGGTATATGGTTGCTGTAATGAACGATTTGGCGGATGTGGATCCATTTTGAATGTTGCTGAAAATAGTATACCAAACACAGGAGCTCCATTCAAGGTATGAGGATCCATTTTCATGACATAGTAAAGTAACTTCTGTACCTCTTGAAAATCAGGAACTAGAACCTAATATAACTATATACATTTGAAAGACATAGGATAACTCTAAAAGTAGTGGGACATTATAAGAAGTGAGAAAATGGTCCTCCCGGTGTTCAGAGGAGAAGGTGCTTCAGTGTTTGTTTATTTAGGGCGATGTCACACACAGCTTTTTGTGGCAGATTTTGATGCAGTTTTTTGAACCAGAGTCAGAAGTATGTTGGACTGGAATGAGAAATATAAAGGAAGGACTTCTCCTTCCTGCTGGATCCACTTCGAGCTTCAAGTCAGAAACCTGCATCGAAAATCTATCTATAGGGCTCCATTCACCTGACGGGAGCCAGTAGTGGGACCAGGGGCATAGCTAGAACTGTCTGGGCCCCACAGCTACATTTTTACAGGGCCCCCCCTCACTTACTTAAAATAAAACCTTTGAAAAAACTATTTTGTCTTTGTATCGCCATTTTCTGCCTAAAGAGCTGAAGCTTTTTTTTCTGGTTGATGAACTAGTTTTTATTGGTCCAATTTTTGATCACTAATGGGGTAAAAAAAATGTTGAATCGTGTTTTGATAGTTTTCAGTCACGGCATGCACCATGCATGAAAATTATTTTTATTTTTTAATAGTGAAGACACTTTTGGACATGGCAATGCTTATTTTTATGTTTATTTAAAACATTGTGAAAGTGGGGTGTTAGGAATTTTCATCCCAACCTCTACCCACTCTTTCCTCTGTCAGCCTCCAGTACTATAGCATGCAGTACATGGCAGCCTCCCCTCTCTGCCTCCACTGCTACACCATGTACTAGTGCTTATTATGGTACACATACGCACTCACCCGATGCCATCCAGGACCATCCTGGCATCACAAGTATGTATATGTTACTTAAGAGTCCCATAATAAGCACTAGTAGATGGCGAAACAGCGAGCAGAGAGGGGAGGCTGCAATGTACCGCATGCTATAGTACAGGAGGCTGGCAGAGAATGGATTGAGCAGAGGTTGTGATCTGGCTACCTGGCAGCTGCATGCTGAAGGCCTCAGCATGCAGCTGCCAGGTGGTCATCCCAGCCTCTGCCAGCCTCCTATACTATAACAGATGCATGCCTTTTATTATATGAGGCTGGTGGGACTGGGATTGCAGCCAGTGGCTGCACACTCAGGACTTTGCCTGCTGCTGTACCTGGCCTTTTTCTCCTATCCTCTCCCAGTCTGTGAAGTTCAGGAGGAAAGGGTGAACCACTTGTACTCTGCCCTCCTCCTTCCTCATGCTCAGAAAGGCCCCAGAACCACTGTGCACTAGTGCAGCAGTAGGCAAGACAAGGGAGGGGGGGGGGGGGTACCAGGCCCATACCTGTAAAACAAGTGCTGTGCATGCCCTCCACCCTCTGCCGTGCTGCTTCTCCTCTCGCATGCTTCTGCTGCTTGCTGCACTCCTTGCGGAGGCTTCACTTAGTGGGCGGGATGCAACTGCGCTACCTGATGAGATTAATTTACATAGCGTGCTGCCAGCTTGTTCTCTGGCTGGCAGTGCGCTATGCAGGCAGGCAGAAGAGGCAGCTCAACTCATCATCATGTATGGGGGCGGGCAGATGCTGGGCAGCGCGGGCACCCTTTTAATGAATGTGATGCAGAGTGGCTGGGCATGGTGAGCCTGCCCCTGTGTGAAAATTTTAAAGTATGTACAGTGAGGCACCTGGGGGCAGGAAGGAGCATCAGGGGCAGCGAGGCACCTGGAGGCAGGAAGGAGCATCAAGGGCAGCAAGGCATCAGGGGCAGGAAGGAGCATTAGAGGCAGCGAGGCACCTGGGGGAAGGAAGGAGCATCAGGGGCAGGAAAGAGCATCAGGGGCAGCGAGGCACCTGGTGGCAGGAAGGAGCATCAGGGGCAGCGAGGCACCTGATGACAGGAAGAAGCATCAGGGGCAGCGAGGCACCTAGTGGCAGGAAGGAGCATCAGGGGCAGCGAGGCACCTGGGGGCAGGAAGGAGCATCAGGGGCAGCGAGGCACCTGGAGGCAGGAAGGAGCATCAAGGGCAGCAAGGCATCAGGGGCAGGAAGGAGCATTAGAGGCAGCGAGGCACCTGGGGGAAGGAAGGAGCATCAGGGGCAGGAAGGAGCATCAGGGGCAGCGAGGCACCTGGGGGCAGGAAGGAGCATCAGGGGCAGCGAGGCACCTGGTGACAGGAAGGAGCATCAGGGGCAGCGAGGCACCTGGTGGCAGGAAGGAGCATCAGGGGCAGCAAAGCACCTGGTGGCAGGAAGGAGCATCAGGGGCAGCGAGGCACCTGGTGGTAGGAAGGAGCATCAGGGGCAGCGAGGCACCTGGAGGCAGGAAGGAGCATCAAGGGCAGCAAGGCATCAGGGGCAGGAAGGAGCATTAGAGGCAGCGAGGCACCTGGGGGAAGGAAGGAGCATCAGGGGCAGGAAGGAGCATCAGGGGCAGCGAGGCACCTGGGGGCAGGAAGGAGCATCAGGGGCAGCGAGGCACCTGGTGACAGGAAGGAGCATCAGGGGCAGCGAGGCACCTGGTGGCAGGAAGGAGCATCAGGGGCAGCAAAGCACCTGGTGGCAGGAAGGAGCATCAGGGGCAGCGAGGCACCTGGTGGTAGGAAGGAGCATCAGGGGCAGCGAGGCACCTGGAGGCAGGAAGGAGCATCAAGGGCAGCAAGGCATCAGGGGCAGGAAGGAGCATTAGAGGCAGCGAGGCACCTGGGGGAAGGAAGGAGCATCAGGGGCAGGAAGGAGCATCAGGGGCAGCGAGGCACCTGGGGGCAGGAAGGAGCATCAGGGGCAGCGAGGCACCTGGTGACAGGAAGGAGCATCAGGGGCAGCGAGGCACCTGGTGGCAGGAAGGAGCATCAGGGGCAGCAAAGCACCTGGTGGCAGGAAGGAGCATCAGGGGCAGCGAGGCACCTGGTGGTAGGAAGGAGCATCAGGGGCAGCGAGGCACCTGGGGGCAGGAAGGAGCATCAGGGGCAGCGAGGCACCTGTGGGCAGGAAGGAGCATTAGGGGCAGCGAGGAACCTGGGGCAGGAGGGAGCAGAGGCAAGCAGTGAGGCATCGGGGAGCAGTAAGGCACCTGGGAGCAGTGAGACAAGCAGAGGGGAGCAGTGAGGCACCTGTAAGCAGAGGGGAGCAGTGAGACAAGCAGAGGGGAGCAGTGAGGCACCTTGGAGCAGTGAGACAAGCAGAGGGGAGCAGTGAGACAAGCAGAGGGGAGCAGTGAGGCACCTGGGAGGAGAAGGGAGCAGTTAGGAACCCAATGGGCAGGGAGGGCCTAGGGGCAGGAGGGAGCAGAGGCAAGCAGTGAAGCACTTGAGAGCAGTGAGATGAGCAGAGGGGAGCAGTGAGGCACCTGGGAGCAGAAGGGATCAGTCAGGCACCTGGGAGCAGAAGGGAGCAGTTAGGAACCCAATGGGCAGGAGGAAGCAGAGGCAAGCAGTGAGGCACCTGAGAGCAGTGAGACGAGCAGAGGGGAGCAGTGAGGCACCTGGGAGCAGAGGGGAGTATAAGGGGCATGAGGAAACAACTAGTGCAGGGAGAGGAAGGACAATCAAATAACCTGAGGTGGGAGGACTCCTGCAAGAATCTGTTTAAGAGTGCAAAGGTCTCTTCCCCTTCGATCACACCAGCCAATCAGCGTACCCCTTTTTATCCTGATGCTCATTTTCCTCTCAGCAATGGGGAATAGATCTGCCAGGAGCACAGCTGGGGCTGAGATCGCCACACGGACCAGGGAGAGGAGGCAGCCTTGCAAAATAAACATAATGGTGCTGCTGTCATTTGCCTACTGTTTGTCCCCAGCCCTGTGCTCCCGGGCCCCTTCTGAGCTGGGGCCCCGAAGCAGCTGCTTCCCTGGTAGATACGCCACTGAGCGGGAGCCTATGAGCGATGTATACCATTGTATGCATATACAGTGACAGATGTCAGAGTGAGGCTTGGTTCACCATTTAGTTTTCCGTTCTTCTGACCCGTGCTCCTTGAGAGGTGAGCTATTTTTGCTAACCACAAAATATTTCTCATGTCATGTGGGTAGGACTACAGAGGACTACGTACTAGTAATCATTGTTCAGTGTGGACATCAGTGAAGATAAATTACGTATTGGGGGTACTTTACTTATTGGAAACACTGTTAGGCTACTTTCACACTCAGGGCTTGTTCACACGACCATTGCCCCTCCGTTGCCATATTGCGGCCCGCATACGGGAGGTCCGCAATACATGGGGCACCGGCCGTGTGCGTTCCGCATCACGGATGCGGACCCATTCACTTGAATGGGTCCGCAAATCCGGAGATACGGAACCACAGAACAAAACCCTACGGAAGCACTACGGAGTGCTTTCGTGGGTTCCGTTCCGTGCCTCCGCACTGCAAAAAGATATAACTTACTCTATCTTTTTGCGGAACGTACGGATCACGGACCCCAAGTGAATGGGATTGCAATCTGCATGCGGCAACCCCATGGCTGGTGCCCGTGCATTGTGGACCGCAATTTGCGGTCCACAGCACTGTCACGGAGGGGAAACGGTCGTGTGAATAAGGCCTTACGTTGTTGTTCTCTGGTATCTCAATACCAGAAAAAAACTGTTCCGTTTAGTCCTCATGCATTCTGAATGGAAAGAGATCTGTTCAGGATGCATCAGGATGTCTTCCGTTCTGTCAGCATTCTGGCACTGAAAACAATGTCAATCATTATGGATCCGTATTTTATGGAGCCTAAAAAAACAGATCCATCGCAAATTGATTTTCAATGTAGTTAGTGACTGATCTGTTTATATCCGTTTTAATTTCACATCACCACGTCCTAACAGAACGGAGGCATCCTGATGTGCAAAATCAAAACGGATCCGTTTAATTCTGCTATTGAGATCCTCTGCCGGATCTCAATACTGGAATTAACAATGCAAGTACGAAAGTAGCCTTAGGCCTCGTTCACATCACCGTTCAGCCTTTCTGTTCTCCTGCTCCATTTAGGAGCAGGAGAACAGAAAGGACGGAAAAGGCACATAACTGATGCCAAACTGAGTCAAACGGAGCCCTTAGGACCCCATAGACTATAATGGGGTCCGTTATGTTTCCGCTCAGAAGATGATTTTTAAGCGGACACAAAAGTTGTGCATGTAGGAGTTTTGTCTCCGCTTAAAAATCATCTTCTGAGCGGAAACATAACGGACCCCATTATAGTCTATGGGGTCCTAAGGACTCAGTTTGGCGTCAGTTATGTGCCTTTTCCGTCCTTTCCGTTCTCCTGCTCCTAAACGGAGCAGGAGAACGGAAAGGCTGAACGGTGATGTGAACGAAGCCTTAGTAAAATAAAGTGGAACCGGGCGTTTAGAGTCCTGTGACTTTATGTATTGTTTAGTGCATACCAGGATACAAAGCTGAGAAAGCCGTGGAGCTGTTAAAGACCTTTTACAAGCAAGAAAACCCTAATGGTCGGTATCACTCACATTTTGGTATCTTTACTGTACATATTAACAAAGATGATTGAAAAATAATATCTCTTCTTTTTTTCGCTTGTAGCACCAAAATCAAAAGTCCGAAAAAAAGAATAAACCAATTTCCACTTTAGTTTGGAAGACGCTTCTACTTGATCAAGTAAAATAGGCACAAAACTCTGAAACATTCTACGTCCTTTTTGTCCTTGACTGTCACCTGTTACCTTCTTCTGTGCTGCTGTTTTAGTGCTTTTCTAATTGGAATCTAAAGAAAAACTCTTCCTGAATGGCAGAGCCCGGATTTCGGGTGTCCTATTTTGTGTTTGCTCATATTTATATTAATTTCTTAAAACCAGACCGTGACAGCAATCATCACTTTTAGACCAGAAGAGGTCACCACTGCTACATATACACTTAGCCTCAAATGAAATATAATCTAGGTCTTTACAGTTACAATTTGAAATAAATATATTTGTTGTTTGTCATTGTTATGTGTGCACTTCATGTTAGATTAATTCACACAAATAAGAAACCAGAAAATAAAACAGATAGATATTAGTGTTATGTGTTATATTAGAACTATCTGTGATTGTGATGGTAAATGTAGGTCTATTCTATACATGGCTGTAACGTGGCCCTAAATAAGGGTTCATGTTAGTCCCCCCATTCCGCTACAACTTCAGCTATCATTTTAGATAATCCGGTTGCTGAGGTTACTTTGCCTAAAAATAATGTATATCCATTGGTGTGGAGTTTCCCTTGATATTTAGATAAAGGACTTGGGCAGTGAACTGAATCTTCGCTCCAGGTGAAGGAGAACCTACCTACGACTCTGTTGTAACCCCTACCTGAAATCCACCCTACATGTACAGCTGAGCAGGTGGCATAGCCGGCAGGTGACTGCTGTGACACCAGATACCTGCTGGTAGTATCTCTGATTGGAAGCAGCTCTGATCAATGACTTGTAACCCCTCATATTTGTGGCTTCTGAGGTGGCATTTTCCAGGCTGCTCCTGGTAAACCATTGCAGTCTATGGTAGAAGCAATCTGATGGTCGCATGATGGAGCGAAAAATTGTGAAAGAGGTAAAAAAAATAAAAATAATCAGTCATTTGTATTACTGAGTAAAAAAATGCCCAAAGTATGAAAATATAAAAGTATTTATCCTGTACAGCAGACATCATAATTAGTGTTGAGCAAAGTTCTTGAAAATTAGATTTGGCTGCTTCTCCAAATTTTGCAAGAACGATTCTTTGTAGTGGGTGCAATCACAGGGAAAGCAATTGTACCGCTCTACGTCATTGTACCCCTCAGATGCCGCGTTCATCGCTGATCGCGGCACCTGACATTAATATTAAGGTCTATAATAAAATTAATAAAATCATTCTTACCTCATCCATTCATCGCAAAGAGCCAGCCACCGCCCTCTTGATTGAAGATCCAGCGTGAAATCTTGCATACGTCACCGTGCATGAGATTTAACAAAGGATATTCAATCAAGATGGCGGCGGGCTATTCACGCTCAAACGGATGAGGGGAGTATGATTTTTTTTTTTTTAATCTCATTTCATGGAAAATCGATTTGTTACCACGAAGCACAAGGAAATTCGGATTCACGGCAAATTGAATTTTCACTAAAATTCAGATCGATGTCCACTTTGGACTCTTGGTTGCATTTAAATATAAACTGCAGATCGCCCTGCAAAAAAGAGCCCTTACAAGAAGTTTTTTCACAGTTTATTTTTGTAAACGTATTAAAACATAGCAAAATGATAATTTGGTATCGCTATACGGTAATCGTTCTGGCCTGCTGAATAAATATGTGTGCAAATGAACACTGTGAACATGAGGCTTGCAAAACTGTGAACATGAGGCTTGCACAATAGCTTTTTTTTTTTTTTAGTTTGACCCCATGGATTCTTGTTCCTAGCTTCCCATTACAACATATGGAATATTGAGGGGTGCTATTAAAAAGTGCAACTTTTAAGGGAATGGGAATGTAAAAATAAAAAAAATGGATGGCTTTTGGAAGGCAAGAGAGTAAATACTGAAAATGAAAATTACGGTATATACAAGAAAAAGGTTAGAGTTTATCTCACTTTCTGACTAAAGGAGTAGTCACTGTCTTAATAAGTTTACGGTTTTATGAAAATGTATATTTTTTTCCTAAATAATCAATGATTTTTTGTTAGCCTTATTGAGAAATGAGCAGAAATACCGTAAGTTATATTTATGTATCCTGCTGACTTTATGGCTTTCAGCAATGATTAATCAAACTAACTTGCCACTCTGCTGCTTCTTTTATATATGAGCATTGCAAGCATTTATGGAATATCCAAAGGTTTGTTTCACACTAACTATAATGGGGTCTGGCCAAATCCCGACAAATATGCTGAGAATGGGCTGGGTAGATACCGCTGCGTGTTTTTGTCCAGCCGATTCTATGCTGGAACAGCCTGCTAGAACGCTGTACTGATAGTGTGAAACAAGCCTGTGGCTGCGTCCTCTTTGCCTCCCATACATCTTAATGGGAGGCAGTGCTGAGAATCGCAGAGCGCCAGCTTAACGCCAAGGACATGTTCCATCCTGGCACGACCACGGCTTTAAGCCGCCACTTCGCTATCCTCAGCGCTGCCTCCCATTAAGATGTATGGGAGGCAAAGAGGACATGGCCATCAGCATTTTCTTTTTGACGAAATTGCGTCGCAGCTGTCCACGGCAAAATTCCACTTAAAAAGCCGCCATGTAAACGTCCTCTAGAAGAGCATGGCTGATTGAAATAGGCAAGAGGAGCATGTTCAAACCCCCTAGGGTGACTAAAAGTAAAAATATATATATGTATTTAAGACAAATTAAGAAAGAAATTAAAACTGCCACCTAAAATAAAATAAAAAATTTGTATAGCCATTTCCAAAAATATCAAAGCTATTAGTAAAAAAAAGTACGGTACTTATCCTCTATTGTGAACGCTGTAATGAAAAAAAATAAAAATAATATATATATATATATATATCAATATCCCCAAAAAGTCATACACACTGCAAATGCAAAAATACAGTTTCATAGTGTATTTAAAGTAATAAAACATTTTCAAATCTATCTTAATTTTTGTTCCGGATTTTTTGCGGATCGGATGCTAAGCCATTCATTTCAATGACCACAAGAAAATGCGGACAACATACCATGTGCTGTCCACATCATTATGTCCATGCCGCAGTCCCACAATAAATATAAAACATGTCCTATACTCCATTTTGCAGACAAGGATAGTCCATTTCTATAGAAGGGGAAAAAGAATAAAGGGGCATGTATATGGCTAGTATCCACGTTTTTTCAATCCACGGTTTGCGGATTGCAAAACACATACGCATGAGGCCTAAAGCTGTAAAAATGAAACCCATAAAACATGTTTGTTTTCCCAAATTTTACCACATAAATAATTTTTTCCAGATTCCCATTACATTGTATGGAAGAGTAAATAGTACCAATAAAGAGTACAACTAGTCCTGCAAAAAATAAAACCCTTAGATGGGGGCAGATTAAGTGTATCATAGGCCTGGGGCTGTTTACCCATCTTGGACTCCCTCCGTCTGTTTTCCCATCCCTTCTTTCACGTGCTGCGCCATGTTTATTTTTTTCTGGTAAATATTAACCCATTTTACCCCGGGCCAGTTCTCACCTTCCTGCCCAGGCCATTTTTTGCAAATCCGATATGTGTCACTTTATGTGGTAATAACTTTGGAACACTTTTACTTATCCAGGCCATTCTGAGACTGTTTTCTCTCTTCACGGCAGGGCTAAATTTGAGTCAATATATTTTTCTTTCATTTATAAAAAAAACAAAACACAAATTTACCAGAAATTTGGAAAAATTCACAATTTTCTAAATTTGAATTTCTCTACTTTTAAGACAGATAGTAATGCCTCATAAAATAGTTATCAGTCATCATTCCCCATATGTCTGCTTTATGTTGGCATCATTTTGTAAATGTCATATTATTTTTTTAGGATGTTAGAAGGCTTAGTTTAGAAGCCATTTTTCAAATTTTCAACAGAATTTCCAAAACCATTTTTTTAAGCACCAGTTCAGTTATAAAGTGATTTTGAGGGGTTTACATAATGGAAACCACCCATAAATGACCCCATTTTGGAAACTACGCCCCTCATACTACACAAAACTGATGGTATAAACTTTGTTAACTCTTTAGGTGTTCCACAAGAATTAAAGGAAAATGGAGGCGAAATGTCCAAAAATTTTATGCAGATTTTTCATGTTAATAAATTTTTTCTTGCAACACAGCAAGGGTCAACAGCAAACTAAACCTCACTACATATTACTCTGATTCTGCAGTTTACAGAAATACCCCATATGTGGTGGTAAACTGCTCCATGGGCACGTGGCAGTGGTCAGAAGGAAAGGAGCGCCATATGGATTTTGGAGGCAGATTTTGCTAGAATGGTTTTTGGGCACCATTTTGTATTTAAAGAGACCCTGACGTTCCCCTACAGTGGAAACCGTCAAAAAGTGACCCGATTTTGGAAACTAAACCCTTCAAAGAATATATTAAGGGAGTTACAGAGCACTTTGCCCCTCTAAGCATTTTACGGAATTTTGAAACACTTGGCTGTGAAAATGAAAAGTTTCATTTCTTCCAATAAAATGTTGTTTTAGCCCCAGGTAACAGGAGAAAAAGCACCCCATAATTTGTTACCCATTTTCTCCTGAATACGTCAACACCCCATATGTGGTGGTAAACTGCTGTGGGGGGTCATGGCAGGACTCAGAACGGAAGGAGCTCCATATGGCTTTTGCAGCTCAGATTTTGATCGATCGGTTTATGGGCGCCATTGGTTTTTATTTTTTGAGTGATTGTCTTATGTGGGGGCTCATTTTTTGCAGGATGAGGTGACCTTTTAATTGGTACTATTTTAGGGTACATAAGAATTTTTGATCGCTTGGTATTACACTTTTTGTGATGCAAGGTGAAAAACGCTGTTTTGGCGTAGTCTTTAAAAAAAAAAGTTACAGTATTCACCTGAGGGGGCATATAATGTGATATTTTTATAGAGCAGGTTGTTACGGACACGGCCATACCCAATATGTCTATTATTTTTATTTTTGGTAAGTTTTACACAGTAAATGCATTTTTGAACAGAATTCAATCTTGTTTTTGTGTTGCCATTTGAGAGCCATATTTTTTTTATTTTTTGGGCAATTGTCTTAGGGAGGATCTCATTTTTTGCGGGATGAGATGACGGTTTGATATCATTTTGGGCTAAATACGCCTTTTGATCGCTTGGTATTAAATTTTTTGTGAGGAAAGGTGACCAAAAATGGCTGTTTTAGCACTTTATTTTTTTTTTTTACTGCATTCACCTGACAAGGTGGATCATGTGATATTTTTATAGAGCCGGTCGATACGGACGTGGCAATACCTAATATGTATACTTTTCCTTTTTTTTTTCCTATTTTTTCCAATTTTATATTACTTAATTATGTGAAAAGAACCCATTTTCTTTTTTTTTTTACTTGAAACTTTTTTTTTTTACTTGAAACTTTTTTTTTTTTTTTATTATGCAAAACTTTGTTTTAACTTTTTTTTTTTTCCCCACAACTTTTGGGGGTCTGATCCCCTGTACAATGCATTACAATGCTTCTCTATTGTATTGCATTGTCTGTAAGTGTATGGCTCTCAGAAAAACAGCCTTCCTGCCTGTTAGATCCAGGCTGCCTTCCCTGCCATTGGGTCCCCATCACAGCAGCGCAGGGACCCGATGGTGAAGGGGTCATCGTGAGGGTTCTGTAGTTCTGGCACAGACTTCTAACATTAGGGCTCATGTGCATTGGTTCTTAGTTCTATTTGTTTGCAGTGCGAAGGCACGGACAGAAAACCCACAGAAGTGAATGGGTCCGCATCCGTGATGTGGTACACAAATGGCTGGTGCCTATATATTGTGGGCCCAATACGGGCACCGGCCAACAACGGTCTTGTGCATTAGCCCTTATTCTGAAGCAGCTGACTGGCGGGGGTGGGGGCGCTGGACCCCGACGATTAGGTATTTATGGCCTATCCTAAGGAAATCCTGGACAACTGTTTTAAGGCCTGAAGCATGTCCTGGTCCTCATGTCTGAGAGATTAGAACAAGCTGCATACTGCTTTAATATGTCATAAATTCAGGGCTTTTTTTCTCAGAGAAAAGGTGGTGGAACTCACCCCCCCCTCCCCTGGCCACGCCCCTACCCAACCCTAGGACCGCCCCCCTACCCGCCCCTAAGACCACCCCCTACCCACCCCTAGGACCGCCCCCTCTACCCAACCCTAGGACCGCAAGTAAAATTTGGGGGGGGGAGGGGGGGCTATAAAAGTCCAGCCCAGCAAAGAAACCCCCCAGATGGGGATGGCACTGGATCTGGGGATGGCACTGTTAATGGGGGGATCTGAGGATGGCACTGTTATGGGGTGGAGGATCTGGGGATGGCATCCACAGATCCCCCATCCTATAACAGTGCCATCCACAGACCCCCCCCCCCATCCTATAACAGTGCCATCCACAGACCCCCCCACCCCATAACAGTGCCATCCACAGACCCCCCACCCCATAACAGTGCCATCCAGAGACCCCCCCACCCCATAACAGTGCCATCCACAGACACCCCGACCCCATAACAGTGCCATCCAGAGACCCCCCCACCCCATAACAGTGCCATCCACAAACCCCCCCACCCCATAACAGTGCCATCCACAGACACCCCCACCCCATAACAGTGCCATCCACAGACCCCCCCACCCCATAACAGTGCCATCCACAGACCCCCCCACCCCATAACAGTGCCATCCACAGACCCCCCCACCCCATAACAGTGCCATCCACAAACCCCCCCACCCCATAACAGTGCCATCCACAGACACCCCCACCCCATAACAGTGCCATCCACAGACCCCCCCCACCCCATAACAGTGCCATCCACAGACCCCCCCCCATAACAGTGTCATCCACAGACCCCCCCACCCCATAACAGTGCCATCCACAGACACCCCCACCCCATAACAGTGCCATCCATAGACCCCCCCACCCCATAACAGTGCCATCCATAGACCCCCACCCCATAACAGTGCCATCCACAGACCCCCCCCCCCCATAACAGTGTCATCCACAGACCCCCCATTGCCGCTCCAGTACAGTTATACAATGTGTAATGAAATGAATAATGATTCCTGCTGCCCCTCAGTAGTATAACATTCAATGTATTTGTACTCACAGCCAGCTACTGACATCGTAATCCAGGCAGGCCGGGCAGACGAGCGGCAGCGTGACTGACTGACGTCACGTGAGTGCGCCGCCTATTTTATGAATGAAGCAGGCGGCCCAGGCAGGTGACGTCAGTCAGTGACGCTGCCGCTCGTCTACCTCTACTGGAGCTGCGGGGCCGGAGCACAGTGAACGCACCGGCCCCCAGCTCCTCCTCCCAGTCCCTCCCCGCTGATACATCGCAGCTTGCGATGTCAAAAGGTGGCGGAACGCCGTTCCGGTGCGTTCCGCCAGAAAAAAAGCCCTGCATAAATTCTATATATCGCTATATTCTCTGCCTATACGTTGGCTAGCAGTCCTTAGGCCCCTTTCACACGGGCGAGTATTCCGAGCGGATGCGATGCGTGAGTTGAACGCATTGCACCAACACTGAATCATGACCCATTCATTTCTATGGTGCTGTTCACATGAGCGGTGATTTTCACTCATCACTTGTGCGTTGCGTGAAAATCACAGCATGCTCCTCTTTGTGAGTTTTTCACATAACGCAGGCCCCATAGAAATGAATGGGGTTGCGTGAAAATCGCAAGCAAGTGCGGATGCGGTGCGATTTTCACGCACGGTTGCTAGGAGACGATCGGGATGGAGACCTGATCATTATTATTTTCCCTTATAACATGGTTATAAGGGAAAATAATTGCATTCTGAATACAGAATGCATAGTAAAATAGGGCTGGAGGGGTTAAAATAAAAATAATTAAAC
Organism: Bufo bufo; assembly: GCF_905171765.1. Classification (NCBI taxonomy): domain Eukaryota; kingdom Metazoa; phylum Chordata; class Amphibia; order Anura; family Bufonidae; genus Bufo; species Bufo bufo. Next base: position 392,753,275 of record NC_053392.1, read on the forward strand.
TCACCTTAGTCCACTTCGCGCAGCCCTGCTTCTCTTCTGTCTCCTCCTTTGCTGATTGCAGGAAAAGGACCTGTGGTGACGTCACAGCAGTCATCACATTTTCCCTTATAACCATGTTATAAGGGAAAATAATACAATATACAGAACACCGATCCCAAGCCCGAACTTCTGTGAAGAAGTTCGGGTTTGGGTACCAAACATGCGTGATTTTTCTCATGCGAGTGCAAAACGCATTACAATGTTTTGCACTCGCGCGGAAAAATCGTGCATGTTCCCGCAACGCACCCGCACCTTTTCCCCGCAACATCATTAATGTATATATGATTATAATATTATTTGGAAATAACGTATTAAAGTGTATTAAGAAAATATACATTGTGTTTGTATTTACCTATAACTGACATTGGTCATTGTGCTTGTGTGTCCTTGTCACAGCATTCCTCACCCTGAAGGAGTATCACAGGAGGCTATAGCTGTGGATGACGTCTGTGAGTGACATTGTGCACAGAGGAGTTTGAACAGAGATGCAGTTTGACACCTTTTCCGGCAGATAACAGGGTTTGCTGTCACTTCTAAGCTGTCTGCTAGCAGACTGGAGAAACAAAACTGCAGAAGGATTTATGACTGACCTGCAGAGCATCCTCAGCACAATGCCCAGACACATAGGGAGGGCATATGTGCACAAGATAAACACATAAATCTTGCCCTTCTGTATAGAGTCCATTAAAATAATCAATCCTAATGAAAAATATTATGACCGTCTCTGCTGCAAGATGCTAATTGTTCCATTTAAATGAAGCACTCTTTATGCTTAGAAAATACCTTATGTCTGGTAAATCTCTGTACTCAGAATAATTTTATAAAATAAAATAAAAAGTACAGAACATTAAAACGTGTCTTTTATGTAACACATTCTTTTGTATCTCTAAAAGGCATCTCTAAGGCCTTGCTTACACAGTTCAGATTCAGTATAGGCACTTTTATAACCTAATCCTGGTTTTTGTTACATTTTATAAGTTGGTATAGTTTAAAAACCAATATACAGGTGAGTTATATACTGTGAATACTGTAGGATGAACTATTCCACTTTGCCTAAAAAGCTCCCCTTTAGCATTATTTCAGACTGGTGTGTTTTTACCTTTTTTTCACAGTATTGAGTAGTGCGGTCTATTAATGGCTACAATACAAATCTGTCATCTCATAGGCAACACAACACGTTCCTTATTTCTTTTTTTTTCACAAGGAAAAATTATCTGTGGTCTAAACTGACAGACAGTTTTCTTGTCATGTATCACTTGAGTTTCTAAAGACCAGCTGTCTAACTGACTTTAGGTGTCTGGCCCCTAATAAACAGAAATTTCTAATAAAATGGCATAAACTGAAGGTAGCAGAGCAAAACGCTTGTAGTGAAAAATGCATTATATTTCCAAGATCCATTGATTATAAATCTGCTGCTAAATCTCCCCCATTTAGTTGACAATCTATTAGAGCGGAGCAGGAGCTCACATAAGACATCACACTCCTGCTTATGCCCACTGTTCTAAAGCCTGACATAGAACATCTATGCCGGGCTGTAGCGTAGCAGCACTGGTACAAGCAAGAAAGCGATGTGCTATGGAGCTCCTTCCTGTACAGCGCTCAGTGCAGCCGCAGGGGAATCCGTACTCCATACACAGCAGTGTACGGGACTCTGCACGGATTCTAAAGCACTATAGGCACCTGAACTTAGGTGCCTATTTTGCTAGGAAAAGAAAAAATTAAAGTGTATTACAAAAATTGTCAGCACGTTTAGAACAGGTTTTAATAAGTTATTTGGAACATTTAGATACACTTTAATGGGATTGAATAGAAAATATTGGTGACAAGTACCTGGAGGAATAATATGTGTTATGAATCACAAGAAAGTGGTGACTCATTTGGAACTATATACATAAATGAATATTTGAATATATTTTTTCATCTCAGAAAATGCCCCTTCAATCAACCCGCAAACCAGAAGCTCACTATCCATTTGCTACTAGCTGCATCAATTTCCTAAAGAGAAGAGCTGCTATCAATCCAATGTGCTTGGAGGGTTGCAATGTCTTGCATTTAGAAAAGACTGGGGGCGGAGGGGGATTTATCAAAACTGGTGTAAAGGAAAATTGGCTTATTTGCCCATAGCAACTAATCAGATTCCACCATTCATTTTCCAAAGGAGAGCTGAAAAATGAAAGGTGGCATTGTATTGGTTGCTATGGGCAGCTAAGCCAATTTTCCTTACACCAGTTTTGATAAATCTCCCCTGGGTGTTTTTGAATGCTGTAGGTAAAGGATTTATGTAGATAGAATTGTCCGAAATATGACCTTTAACAGTTGCCACTAATATACTTCTGTACCCTATTATTTTAAGGTGTAATAAAAGTGCAACGTGATGTTTCTATATCAGTATTATGTGAAAGAAGCAGGTAAAGTTTATGCTGTTCTATAATTGTGTTATGGCCTCTGTAGACATCTAAGACACATAACAATGTCCATGTGCTCCCAGCCTCTTCCTCTTCACACACATATAAAGCATTCATGGGCACTTTATTTTAATGACCGCCATTAAACCTGCAGGGTCACTGAGATGCCTGAGACACTTTAGCGTGGTTTCAGAGACATCAAGTACAACTATTATGAGGCATTTGGGAAAGAAGTTTTAGAAGAGCACAACTACTAATAGAAAAAAAAAAGGGAAGTTGTTGAGAGCATAGCCACTGTCAGATCTGGGTGACTGCTGGGACATGAGTTAATACACAGGCACATTTCATTATTCTCCTTAGATGGAGCCAAAGCTAATAATGCAGGAGTCACAGGGGATAATGTCTACTCTGGCCATAAAATAAATAATTTAGCAATACTGTTCTCATAATAATGGGGCAGGGTAGAAAATAAGAAAATATTATTTATCATAAAAATATTGGTTTTTGGCAACATAATACACTGAAAAAAACAGGTCCCATGTTACATTTTAATTACCATTTATTATTGATCTGTTCATTATATACTGAGTTGACCTACAGCGCATGTCTCAGTTCTCACATTACTAAGGCGTATTGCACATGACCGTATGACTTTTTCAGTGTTTTGCGGTCCGCAAAAAATACAGATGACATCCGTGTGCACTCTGTTTTTTGCGGAAAGGAACATCTGGCCCCTAATAGAACAGTACTATCCTTGTCCGTTATGTGGACAATAATAGGACATAGTGTATCTTTGAATGGAACGGAAATACGAAAACAGAATGCATAGGAGTACATTCCGTTTTTTTTGCGGACAGATTGAAATGAATGGTTCCGTATACATTCCATATGCGGAACGCAAAAAACTGAATGTAGACGGAAAAAAAACGTTTGTGTAGTCACCCACCCAGCACTTTGACTACTCCCAGTAAGAGCCGTCCTGGATCAGCTATGACAGCCATGCTAAATCTCAAGGTGTCAATTAGCAATAGCTGCTGCTGACACACAAAATATCGGCTCTTACTTCACTGAGGCCAGGAACCTCTGTGACACATACCTTCCATCCACTATGATTCCAGGTACCTTCTTACATACCTCCCCCCTTTGTTCAACCCTGAGAGGGTGAACACACGTCAAACAGTGTACCCGGGACAGGGCATCCGCGTTTCCCTGTAACCGGCCTGCCCTGTGTTCCACCGAAAAACTTAAAGTTCTGTAAAGAGAGAAACCATCGGGTGACTCGGGCATTTCTGTCTTTGGCCTGGCTAATCCATTTGAGAGGGGAGTGGTCGGTCACCAGACGGAATTTTCTCCCCGACAAATAATAGTGGAGAGACTCGAGTGCCCACTTGATAGCCAGGCACTCTCTCTCCACTATACTACTGTATACCTGGTTTTGACTGGGGTAAGCTTGCAGCTTAAAAAGACAATGGGATGCTTCTCCCCATTGACTTCCTGAGAGAGTACAGCACAGAGGCCTACTTCTGAGGCATCTGTCTGTACCACAAACTCCCTATTGAAGTCGGGCATCACCAAAATCGGTGACCCACACAGGGCCGACTTCAAAGTGGAAAAAGCCTCTTCCGCCCGCTCATCCCAGCGAACCATCACAGATTTTCGTCCCTGATTTACTTGGGGTTTGATCACCCCGCTCCCAATAACATACCCCAGGTATTTTGTCTCCTCTAACACTATCCCACATTTTTTGGGGTTAGCGGTTAGTCCAGCTTTTTGAAGGAAGTCTACTACAGCCTGCACTTTGGGCAGGTGACTTTCCCAGTCGGTATTGTGGATGACAATATCATCCAGGTAAGCCAAAGCGTACCAACGTGGTTGTCGCAGCACAATGTCCATTAGCCTTTGGAAAGGGGCGGGGGCGCCATGCAGACCAAAGTGTAACACCTTATACTGGTACAGCCCCTCTGGTGTGATGAAGGCCGTTTTCTGTTTGGTAGCCTCCGTTAAGGGTACCTGCCAGTAACCTTTGGTGAGGTCCAAAACATAAAAATGCCGTGCTTGTCCTAACCTCTCAATCAGCTCGTCTACCCGGGGCATGGGATATGCGTAGAACTTTAAATTTTTGAAAATCGTTGCAAAACCGCAATGTCCCGTCCGGTTTGGGTATCAGTACTATAGGACTGGCCCACTCACTTCTAGACTCCTCGATGACTGTCTAGTTGCAGCATTAGTTGTACAGTCGTGACCAAAAGTTTTGAGAATTACATAAATATTGGAAAAGTTGCTGCTTAAGTTTTTATAATAGCAATTTGCATATACTCCAGAATGTTATGAAGAGTGATCAGATGAATTGCATAGTCCTTCTTTGCCATGAAAATTAACTTAATCCCAAAAAAACTTTCCACTGCATTTCATTGCTGTCATTAAAGAACCTGCTGAGATCATTTCAGTAATCGTCTTGTTAACTCGGGTGAGAACGTTGACGAGCACAAGGCTGGAGATCATTATGTCAGGCTGATTGGGTTAAAATGGCAGACTTGACATGTTAAAAGGAGGGTGATGCTTGAAATCATTGTTCTTCCATTGTTAACCATGGTGACCTGCAAAAAAAAGCGTGCAGCCATCATTGCGTTGCATAAAAATGGCTTCACAGGCAAGGATATTGTGGCTACTAAGATTGCACCTCAATCAACAATTTATAGGATCATCAAGAACTTCAAGGAAAGAGGTTCAATTCTTGTTAAGAAGGCTTCAGGGCGTCCAAGAAAGTCCAGCAAGCGCCAGGATCGTCTCCTAAAGAGGATTCAGCTGCGGGATCAGAGTGCCACCAGTGCAGAGCTTGCTCAGGGATGGCAGCAGGCAGGTGTGAGCGCATCTGCACGCACAGTGAGGCGAAGACTTTTGGAAGATGGCCTGGTGTCAAGAAGGCCAGCAAAGAAGCCACAAAAAACATCAGGGACAGATTGATCTTCTGCAGAAAGTATGGAGAATGGACTGCTGAGGACTGGCGCAAAGTCATATTCTCCGATGAAGCCTCTTTCCGATGTTTGGGGCATCTGGAAAAAGGTTTGTCCGGAGAAGAAAAGGTGAGCGCTACCATCAGTCCTGTGTCATGCCAACAGTAAAGCATCCTGAGACCATTCATGTGTGGGGTTGCTTCTCATCCAAGGGAGTGGGCTCACTCACAATTATGGCCAAAAACACAGCCATGAATAAAGAATGGTACCAAAACACCCTCCAACAGCAACTTCTTCCAACAATCCAACAACAGTTTGGTGAAGAACAATGCATTTTCCAGCACGATGGAGCACCGTGCCATAAGGCAAAAGTGATAACTAAGTGGCTCGGGGACCAAAACGTTGACATTTCGGGTCCATGGCCTGGAAACTCCCCAGATCTTCATCCCATTGAGAACTTGTGGTCAATCCTCAAGAGTCGGGTGGACAAACAAAAACCCACTAATTCTGACAAACTCCAAGAAGTGATTATGCAAGAATGGGTTGCTATCAGTCAGGAATTGGCCCAGAAGTTGATTGAGAGCATGCCCAGTCGAATTGCAGATGTCCTGAAAAAGAAGGGCCAACACTGCAAATACTGACTCTTTGCATAAATGTCATGTAATTGTCGATAAAAGCCTTTGAAACGTATGAAGTGCGTGTAATTATATTTCACTACATCACAGAAACAACTGAAACAAAGATCTAAAAGCAGTTTAGCAGCAAACTTTGTGAAAACTAATATTTGTGTCATTCTCAAAACTTTTGGCTACGACTGTACTTCCTCAGAGATGGCCTGTCGCCGAGCCTCGGGTACCCGGTATGGTTTCAACCGGATTTTGGCCTGAAGCTCAGTGACAATGTCATGCTGGATTATAGAAGGGGCGTCCAGGGAGGTCTGAGAACACATCCGTGTTCCTGCTGACGAACTCCCTGGCCTCCTGAGTCTGTTTAGAGGAGAGGCTGTCAGAAATCTTCACTGTGGCAACCACTTCCCTTACATCATACTTAGGGGCCGGAACCTCTCCCCCTAGAAAACTTGGCCGCGGGCTATCGTCAGTACCAGTCTCCCTATCCTTCCACGGTTTAAGTAAATTCACATGGTACACCTGCTTCGGCTTCCGCCGCCCTGGCTGGTGTACCTTGTAGTTTACTTCTCCAACCTTTTCGAGTACCTCGTATGGACCCTGCCACCTAGCCAGTAACTTACTGCCCACTGTCGGTACCAGAACCAAAAGCCGATCCAGACCAGAGCCTGCCGATTATACACCTGACTTTGAGCTCGCTGAGCTGCCTCCATATGTTCTTTTTTTTTTATTTTTTTATTCGCTTTATTGAACACACAAAGCAAATAATAATGACAGTCTCAGTACAAGATCCAACATTAGTTGTACATCAGTGGCATCCAGAAGAAACGTACATATGACATGTGCATTATAATGTAAAATGAAAAATAAACAATAAACACTTGTGCTGTATCTTCACTTTTGCGTCATTACATCAAGCAAAAATGTCCACCTAAGGGCTCATTCAGACGGCCGTATGCTGTCCGCAAAAATACTAAATGCTATCCGTTTTTTTGCGGATCCGCAAAAAAACGGATCTGCAAAAAAACGGATAGCATTCAGTATTTTTGCGGACCCATAGACTTCAATGGGGCCATGTCCTGATTTTCACGGACAAGTATAGGACATGTTTCATTTTTTTTGCGGATCCGCAAAAAAACGGATAGCATTCAGTATTTTTGCGGACAGCATACGGCCGTCTGAATGAGCCCTAACTGGAACAAATGAAACTACACAGACATTGTATACCAGTCCCAGCTGGTCCAATTCAATACGTTCTATTCCCCCCTATACATCAGAATCACTGCTGTTCAGCTTGTTCTGCTCTTAAGGCCTCAGACAATCTATGTGCTGAGTAAGCAGTACTCGGAGAAGCGCACCATATCCCCCATACCTTTTGAAATTTAGGCATGCAACCCCTATTTTTGAAGACTATGTTCTCATATGGTATGATTGAGTTGACTAGTTGTTTCCATTGTGTTAAGGTGGGTGGTCTGTCACCCATCCACCTCATGGCGATCGCCTTCTGCACCAGGAACAATACTTCCCTCAGGAATATCCTAACATGATGTGAGTAAATAGTCTCATCCAATATTCCAAAGAGACAAATCTTCGGATGTAATGTTACTGCACAACCCAAGAGATCAGTGAGTAGTTTGACTACCCCTTCCCAGAATACATGTACATAGGGGCATTCCCAAATAAGATGCCAAAAGTCAGCATCTACTGACGCACAAGATAATTAAATAAATAAGATATCGCACTAGAAGAAATAGAAACCAAAAGGTGCTCCTGTAAATTGAGACCACTCACTCAATAGAAGGATTATGAGAAATATATAAGGTACAGGGCACTCAAGAGACCGTGACCATGTGGTTAACAAATATATAGTTTTATTTAGATTAAGTCAAATAAAATAAATGCAATAAAATACACAATAGATAAATGCTTCTATAATAATATCACTATATTCATGCTATTCAAAAGTCCGCTAACATATAGATTATCATCAAGGCGGACCTCAGTAGTATGACCAGCAAAAAAAGGTATCAAAATACCTAAAAGTTCATCCAATATTAAAAAATAGATACCTGAGTATAGTTGATATGGACCAAGAAATCAAATGTCCCGTATTTAGTAGCAGCAGCCTCCCGCCGAAAACAGGTGAATTACTTGCAAGTAAAATAAATTGTAATCGACCAAACCTTGACTTTTGACCACTCTCCGAAATGTGCCTCTGGTTTCTGCAGCACTTGTAAAATCAGGAGATTGCAGGCGGCTCTGTAAATCGCTATCCAAGCCTATAGACCTCCGCTTTTAAATCGAAATTGCGCAATGGTATAATGACAGAAAATTTCGTCGGTAAAGGTCCACTTCTGCTTCTGTATATTGGTCAGTCTCCGGTACTTCGGTCTTTCAGTACAAAATTTGGGCGGTGTCGCACCAGACGCGTTTCGGGGTCTAGCTATTTGCCCCTTCCTCAGTGGTATGCTTCACCCCTTCCAAAGCCCCTCTTTTATACTCAAACTTGTGTGATTTCATTGGTCTCTGTTTCAACATCAAGTCAGGTTCATTAATTGCTCAGGTGTGCATCGTTAGTATTCAGTCTTTCACAATGCCTTGCTGGATAAACTCAAACTTAAGCAGATATTTTGTAAAACACAAACATTAACTCAAAGTTCTAAGTTCATATGTGTTGATGTGTACATTTCATAGGAAAAAATCCAATTAGTATCTATTGATGTATTATAGATCTATAAATCTCATGGAAAATGAAGGAAAAGAAAAAGAAAAAAATAAACGCACTCAAGCACTGTGCGTTAATGATGCGGCTTTTTTCAAATATTATACACGAACATATAACAATTCACATAGACCTAAAAACGATTTGATTGGTGGGAAATCGTTTTTAGGTCTATGTGAATTGTTATATGTTCGTGTATAATATTTGAAAAAAGCCGCATCATTAACGCACAGTGCTTGAGTGCGTTTATTTTTTTCTTTTTCTTTTCCTTCATTTTCCATGAGACTTATAGATCTATAATACATCAATAGATACTAATTGGATTTTTTCCTATGAAATGTACACATCAACACATATGAACTTAGAACTTTGTACTGAAAGACCGAAGTACCGGAGACTGACCAATATACAGAAGCAGAAGTGGACCTTTACCGACGAAATTTTCCGGCATTATACCATTGCGCAATTTCGATTTAAAGGCGGAGGTCTATAGGCTTGGATAGCGATTTACAGAGCCGCCTGCAATCTCCTGATTTTACAAGTGCTGCAGAAACCAGAGGCACATTTCGGAGAGTGGTCAAAAGTCAAGGTTTGGTCGATTACAATTTATTTTACTTGCAAGTAATTCACCTGTTTTCGGCGGGAGGCCGCTGCTACTAAATACGGGACATTTGATTTCTTGGTCCATATCAACTATACTCAGGGAACTATTTTTAAAGACTGCACATAATATTGGATGAACTTTTAGTTATTATGATACCTTTTTTTGCTGGTCATACTACTGAGGTCCGCCTTGATGATAATCTATATGTTAGCGGACTTTTGAATAGCATGAATATAGTGATATTATTATAGAAGCATTTATCTATTGTGTATTTTATTGCATTTATTTTATTTGACTTAATCTAAATAAAACTATATATTTGTTAACCACATGGTCACGGTCTCTTGAGTGCCCTGTACCTTATATATTTCTCATCTACTGACGCACATCTGTGACACTCAGAGTGGGTAAGTCTACCCATCCTATTTAGCCTTAGCGGGATCAGGTAGCTCTGATGTATTATGCAAACTTGGATAAACTTATTGTTTACGGCAGGTGACACTAGTGTGGGGGATTCTAGAATATCTTCCTCATCTTCATTAGTTAAGTCTGGGATTTTAGCCTTCCATCTACTTAAAGAGGACCTTTCACCGATTCTTACCCTATGAACTAAGTATACATACATGTGGAGCGGCGCCCGGGGATCTCTCTGCACTTACTATTCTCCCCGGGCGCCGCTCCGTTCTCCTGCTATGCCCTCCGGTATCTCCGTTCCCTAAGTTATGGTAGGCGGAGTCTGCCCTAGCGCTGGCCAATCGCATTGCAGAGCTCACAGCCTGGGAGAAAATAACCTCCCAGGCTGTGAGCTCTGCGCTGCGATTGGCCAGCGCTAGGGCAGACTCCGCCTACCATAACTTAGGGACTGGTATCTCCGCCTACTATAACTTAGTGAGCGGAGATACCGGAGGACATAGCAGGAGAACGGAGCGGCGCCCGGGGATAATAGTAAGTGCAGTGAGATCCCCGGGCGCCGCTCTACATATCTGTATAGTTAGTTCATAAGGTAAGAATCGGTGAAAGGTCCTCTTTAATGCTTGAATTGGGGCACCTTTCAGCTTAACATCTAGGAGGTGGGTATACAATACTGAGATGAAACCACGTGGTCCTTGGGAGCGAATAACTCCAATCATTGGAAAGGCGGACAGTAAGATTGGGGTATCCCTGTAGTGGGTTTGCAGGGCGTGTCTCAACTGCAGGAATCTATAGAACGCCTGTCTAGGTAATTCATGTCTACGGCTCATGGATTCATAATCGTTGAATACATTATTGCTGTATAAATTGCCCAGTGTGACAACCCCATGTTCCTTCCAGAACGTCCCTTCTCGCATCGCCAGTAGATCAGGAAACATGGAGTTATCCCAAATCGGGGTTTCCAACAAATCCAACTCTATACTATATAGTCTCTTACTAGCTTTACAAACCTGGACAGCTACCCTATGAATTGGTAGTAGCTTACGTGAGAATAGGCTAGGTTGTTCTAGCACAGGCCATAAATTGGCAATACCCAGGTAATCGGCTAGCTGCTTCTCTTGCCTACAGAGATCCCCTCCCGGTGACAACCAAGCTCTGATGTTCCTCAGCTGTCCAGCTAAATAATATAGATACACATCGGGCAAGGACATTCCCCCTTCCTTTTTAAAACGGGATAGGTTAATTATCGAAAGCTTGGGTCTATTTGCGCCCCAGATAAAGGGTGACATCAGCGAGGTGAGGCTCTGAAAGAACTTTTTTGGAACTGCATATGGTGCATGCTATAAAATATATAAGCATTTCGGCAGGACAATCAATTTTATCAGATTGATCCTCCCTGGTACAGACAGAGGCAGGTTCTGCCATATCCTGAATTTCTTATTACAATACGTTAGTAGAGGCTGAATGTTCAGTATATGGAAGGACGTGACATTTTTGGTGATATGTACACCTAAATACTTATAGCTATGCACAATGGGCAGCTCTCCCGAGTCAAACGTGTCTGTCCTCCAGTTGGTATAAAGGGCAAAGAGTCGATTTGGACCAGTTTATCCGCAATCCCGAGAACCTGCTAAATAATTCAATTGTGGCGATTGTCCTAGGGAGTGTGGATTCTGTTCGTGACATAAAAAGCACCATATCATCGGCATATAACCCCACCCTATCCTCCTGTTCTCCTATTTGGGTGCCGTGATATTATGGGTCCACCCTAATACGCATGGCCCGTGGCTCTATGGCTAAGGCAAATAGTAATGGTGACAGGGGGCAACCCTGTCTAGTTCCTCTCCTCAGGCAAAAGCTGTCTGACAGTAACCCATTCACTAATACACCTGCTTTGGGACTTTTATATAATAATTCCACCCAACGTCTGAATTTGGGGCCAAAACCAAATTTCCTAAGGACCTGGAATAAATATGGCCATTCAACCGAGTCGAATGCCTTTGCTGTGTCTAATGATGCCAGATCCCATTTCTCCTGTTTCTGAAGACCAATCTGGGTCACCACCTGCACCCTTCTGATATTGTCAGTAGTGGACCTGCCAGGCATAAATCCAGATTGATCTGGATGTACTAAGGTGGTAGCTACTCTACCGAGACGCACGGCCAACATCTTTGCTATAACCTTATAGTCTATGTTTAATAAGGATATCGGACGATATGACCCGCACTCGTCCGGTTCCTTGCCAGGTTTCAAAAGCACTACTATGGTTGCGTCATACATTGATGGCGGGAAGCATCCATTTCTGAAGGCTTCATTGTACATTTTAAGCAGAAGTGGAATAATGTGGGCAGAGTATTTAACATAGACTTCTAAAGGTAGTCCATCGGGACCAGAGGCCTTACCCCTCGCCAGTTGTGAAATAGACTCCTGTATTTCGAAGGCAGTTATGGGAGCTTCTAGGCTGTCCACTGCCTCCTGCGACAAAGTAGGGAATTCTAGATCCTCAAAATAGTGCATGACATCATCTATCCCGTAATTCACCCTGGATTCATAAAGGTCTCTATAGTATTCTTGGAACCTACCCAATATAGCCTCTGGGTCTGAAAGTATCTGTCCATCCAATGCTTTAATGCGTAGTATAGCGGGGGATGCCTGGCTCTGCCTAACGATGTGAGCTAGCAGTTTACTGGACTGATTGCCCAACTCAAAGTATGTTTGCTTGGAGAAAAACATTTTCCTTTGAGCTTTTTCCTTAAGCAGGGTCAGGTATTGCCTTTAGATATCCACGCCTCCTTATTTAAATCATTGGGTTCGGCGACGTATGCTGCCTCCAATCTAGAGCAATCTGCCGCTAGTCCTTCCTCCTGCTTAGCTGCTGACTTTTTAATATATGATATAGTAGATCTGAGGCAGCCTCTAAGATATGCTTTCATAGTTTCCCATAATAGTGTACTATTCGGCTCCTCCTCATGCCCTTACATAAACACCTTCAATTGATCAGGGATACAATCAAATGGTCCAAACAAGGTCAACCAAAAGGGATTAATCCGAGCTGAGCGTCTGATCATATCCCCGCCTAGCCTAAATGTTAGTTGCACAGGGGCGTGGTCAGATATACCCCTCGGTCCATACTCTATATCATACGTTAAAGAGCACATAGTTGAGTTGCCCAGAGCGTAATCTATACGTGACAATGCATTATGGCTAGCGGAATGGCATGAGTATTGTCTGACATCAGGGTGTTTCAGTCTCCACATATCCATCCACCCCACTTCTTCCACCAATTCAGCTAGAGATGTCTTGTTATTAGAGCGGCTATCAGCAGCTTCTACCAGATGATGCCTATCCAGGTCCCTGTCTAAAGTCGTATTAAAATCACCTAGGCTAACTACACGGGCTGACGGGTATGAGGCTGCAAAGCTCACTGCTTTCTGAACCACCTGCAAGGAAAAGGGTGGAGGGATGTATATACCAATGACAACGTACAATATACAGTTAATATAAGCAGCTACAAACACAAATTTTCCCGTCGTATCTATCTGGCATGCTTCCAACTCCCACCTGAGGGATTTGTGCACCATGAGAGACACGCCCCTAGACAGGTTCATATAGCATGAGTGTTGTGCCCATTGAGCCCAAGGCTTTTGTATGCCCCTCGTATTATCAGCTGTTAAATGAGTTTCCTGCAGGCAGAGGATATGTGGGTTGAATCTCCTGACTGCAGAAAACACCATGGCTCGTTTCCTATCAGCACCCAATCCCCTGACATTCCATGACATTATACGTATTTCTGACATGTTGATCTGATATAAAGGACCTCAGTTACCTCCCATTCCTCCCACCACTTTGCATTATGACTGATACAGCACAGAATACATAACACTTCAAGTAAACGGGGTGTGCTTATGGCAATTAACCAGTAGCACCACAAATCTTACAACTTGTACAGAAGTGATTCTTAACACAGCCAAGGACCCAATCCCTAACCTCTGATGGGATCCCGGGTCAGAACATGAACATCTGGGCCAACGAGGACACTCTTTAGTGAACTGGGTAACATATGTGCCACTCAATACCTCCCAACATGTGTGATGGCCTCCTACCCTGATTATTATCTACCTATCACATTTGAACACTCATGGCTGTCCATGAGCTGGTTTGGTCAAGTACACCAAAGAATCAAAGCAGACAGGCATTAAACAAATTCCTGAGCGTCCAACAGAGAGTATACTTAGTCAGTCCAGATGTTACCGCTGGTCCTAATGTCCAGTTCCCGGGGTCCCTCTTCCTCGTGCAAACAATGAAAATAGGGAATATTCACATCTTTATCTTGGGGCTCTTGCGTTTCTTCCCCTTCCATCCAGCCAGTTAGTGGCTTCCTCAGGATTATTGAAGAACCGGCTCACATCACCATCTACTACTCTCAGACGGGCTGGATACACCATGGAATATGGCAAATTCTTCTCGCGTAGCCTCCGTTTCACCACGCTGAACGTGGCTCTGCATTTTTGCAATTCGGATGAAAAATCCGGAAAAATCATAATGGTGCTGTTTTCAAACTTTAGCTCCTGTTTGGTGCGCGCCATCTGTAACACATGATCTCTGTCCATAGAGTTCAGTAGCCTTGCAAGCAAGGGTCTCGGAGGAGCCCCCGGTGGAAGGGACACAGGATCCTCTTTCGTCCTTTCCACTGACGACGATCGAGAGCCCGCGCCATCTTGGTCTTCCACGCGGGCAAACTCTCGGAGCCGGTCCACTGCAGATTGCGCTCTATTTCGGGCCATATTCGAGTTGCGGGTTTTTCCCGACCTCCTACCGGTTCTAGAGGTAATGTTTGCGGCGGTGAATTAACAGGATAATGCAGAAGTTAGGGGAATTGGGTCCGGAGCTTCTCTACATGGGTCCGCTCATATCAACTTCCGGCCACGCCCCTCTCCATATGTTCTTTTACCAGCAGCAACACTGTTTCCATACGTTACTGCATCTGGGTGACGTATTCAGCAACACTTTTATATGGTGTGGGTTGTTGCTCCCACGCCTCTTTGGCTATGTCCAACAGACCACGTGGATGTCTACCATATAGTAGTTCGAAGGGCGAGAACCCAGTAGAGGCCTGGGGCACTTCTCGCACTGTGAACATAAGATAGGGCAGAAGGAGATCCCAGTCCTTTCCATCCTTAGCTACTACTCGTTTTAACATAGTTTTTTAACATTTGATTAAACCTTTCTACTAGGCCTTCAGTTTGCGGGTGATAGACGGATGTCCGTATCTGTTCGATATTCAGCAACTTACAGAGCTCCCGCATGACCTTGGACATAAAAGGAGTCCCCTAGTCAGTCAGAACTTCTTTGGGTATCCCCACTCGGGAAAACATCTCCATTAACTCTTTTGGTATGAGTTTGGCCGATGTATGTCGCAGTGGCACCGCCTCCGGGTACCGAGTGGCGTAGTCCAGGAAGACCAAGTGTTGGTGCCCCCTAGCGGACTTCGGTACTGGGCCTACGAGATCCATAGCGATTCAAATGGTACCTCGATAATCTGGAGGGGCACTAAGGGACTGCGGAACAGGTGCTGGGGGCTAGTGGTTTGACAGGTCGGGCAAGACTTACAAAAGTCATCCACCTCTCTAAAGACACTGGGCCAGTAAAACCGTTGTAGTATCCGGTCCTGTGTATTCTGCAGTCCCAGATGACTCCCGAGAACATGTTGGTGGGCTAACTCTAACACGAGTTTTTGATAGGCCCCGGGCACTCAGCTGGTTTACCCGATATAGCATATTCTGGTGGACCACAAAACGGGGAAACATCGACTCAGCCCCAGGTTGTTGGGGTACACCATCAAGTATTACCACATTTTCCCAGGCCTGGGACAGGGTTGGGTCTCGGCGTTGGGCTGTACCGAAATTCTCCCCGGAGACGTTGAGGTCTGCCAACTCAGGACCCGGTGGCAACTCTTCCACGTCTCCCACCATTACCCTACGTGGGGTTCTCTCCCCCTCTTCCACCGAAGCGGCGGTCACCCCTACTAATGGCCCTTCGGCCTCAGGTTCCCAGGGTTCTGGCCGTCCCCCTGAACAAGGCCAATCTCCTGGGCTTATTCCTGTCTCAGGGGTATGCTTAACTCTCACAACTGGCCATAGGGCAGGGAAATTTGGAAAGTCTCTCCCTATTATGAGCTCATATTGGAGATTTGTGGCGACTGCCACTTCATGGGTCCACCTGACGGCCACCGTTGTTAGAGACACCAGCGCGGTGGTGTAATCTTTCAAGTCTCCATGAATGCACATCACCCCAACTTTCCGGCCAGTATACTTAGTGGACCGCACCAGGGTAGCCCTTACCAGGGTCACCAAGCTCCTTGAGCCCAGCAGCGCCTCTGCTTAAGTGTCTCCCACTTCCACCTGGCACAAGTGGTCTAGAGCCTCCAGTGTACCTGTGGCACACAGTTTCCTAGCATATAGCGATTGTCAATAACCATAATTAGTGTCCATGGGCTCAACCCGATGAGGACACTCAGCCCTGGTGTGACCAGGTTCCTAACACCGCCAGCAGATTAACTGGGTCTGGCCCATAGTTGTAACCTCCCGGGGGGTTTCGTTGGCTCATACCGGTGGG
The DNA here is from genome assembly GCF_905171765.1 of Bufo bufo. Taxonomy (NCBI): domain Eukaryota; kingdom Metazoa; phylum Chordata; class Amphibia; order Anura; family Bufonidae; genus Bufo; species Bufo bufo. The sequence continues at coordinate 392,769,651 of NC_053392.1, forward strand.
GAGTTCTGGAGTTTGCCTGCCCTCCTCCCAAAAGAACCCCCCTTGAGATTCTTGGTGGCCTCATAGCTGGCTGATCCAGTGCTGGAGAGGGGGTGGTAGCGCCCTCCAGAATATGTCAGCCAATAGTCTTTCCAGCATAGCCGTGGGACTTAGCACATCAGGCTGTAGCCACTTTTGCAAAAGGTGGAGTAAGTCATAATACTGGGGCCTCGCGGGCTCAGCCGGCTTAAACCCCCACTGATGTACCCGCTGGGCCCGGACCAACACATTCACCCCCAGTCTTGCCAAAATCTCACCCTTTACCTTCGGGTAGTCGGCCGCTTGATCGTCCGGCAAGTCGAAATACACCTGCTGGGACTCTGATGCCAGGAAAGGAGCAACAACCTCAGGCCACTGGTCTCGGGGCAGCTTTTCCCTGGTGGTCACTTTCTCGTTCATTGCCAGGTAGATTTCGATGTCATCTGCGGGTGTCATCGTAGGGATCCCTGCACGGACTGCTTTCCGGGCATCATGGTCGCTTGGGGTTGCTCCTGATGTCTGCAAAGCCATCATGTGTTGTAGCAGCAACTGGTTGGTCTCTTGCTGCTGCTTATTAGCCTCCCGTTGGTGCAGGTTGGTCTCTCACTGCTGCAAATTAGCCTCCATGAGGGCCTTCACAACAGCCTCCATTTTGTCGTGGGGCACGGGTTTCAATAGAGATGGTTTGATGCATGACATACAACTGTGCCCAAAAATGCAAACCCAAAAATATATCGGCGTTCACGCCAGTCTCACTGCGCTTGCCCGCATCTGACACCAATTGTGGGGATTCGCTCTGGTAGTTAGGACTAGCGGATGCAGTATAGAGGCAAAGTACACAGTTCTTGAATCAAACAGCGGTGTTTATTCACACATTGGTGTATAACAAAATCCAGATATGGTGTATCACAAAACGCAGGTGGTTTGGTGTTTGTTTACACACAAGGAAAGTCCATAAACAATAAAAAGTCACCTTTTCTCCTGGGTGTTAATTCACACCCTGTTAGCAGTTCAGCCTCATCAAGTCCATAGGCGGTCTGAGTCCTCCAGCCTGGATCAAACCACAAATCCCAGCACGGCCCTCAGTTTACAGCACACAGACTCCTGAGCTCTACTGTCAGAGGGAGGTAAATCCACCACACCTGGCAGTGCTGGCTGGTTTTTATGCCTGGCAAAATCCGGCCTGGAGCATGGGGAGTAGTCACCCACCCAGCATCTTGACTACTCCCAGTAAGAACCGTCCCGGATCAGCTATGACAAGGTGTCAAATAGCAATAGCTGCTGCTGACACATAAAATACTGGCTCTTACTTCACCGAGGCCAGGAACCTCGGTGACACATACCTTCCACCCACGAATATTCCAGGTACCTTCTTAGAATATATATATATATATATTGTAAGGGATCGCCTCTTATTCGGGGGTCATTCTCACAATGATCTTCATGGACCACAGGGTTAGGGGCCAAACATCGCTTTTATTTGGCACCTCAGCAAAACCCAAACAAACAATACAAATAAAACACCTGCCCGGCTGGCCTCTAACTAAACATGAGGACTCCCTACCTCACTGAAAGCCCCATTCATAACACGGGAAGAACATGCGGCTTTTCACAGCCTAACAATCCAGGACTTCCAGGCTGTAACAAAGTCCAGTACCTTTTGGGGGATTGTGGCCCAGAAGTCCTCCTGACTCTGGCCTAGCGACCGTCGATTCCAAGACCTTGCGGAGTCCCCCAAAGTTCAGGCTAACATCTAGCCCCGTGGCCCCTCAGCCAGCTCGGCTGAGCCCACTTGTACAGAGCCTTCCCAGGCCTTCTGCTGCACACAGACTCTTCCTCCTCCTAACAGTCTGGACTGGGCTCTTATCCCAGACTGATTGTTCCAACTGGTGCGGCCTCTGACCTGCTGATTGACAGCGAAGAAATGGAAACTCCTGCCATATCTCTCCCCTAGAAGCCGTGAGGCCTGTGACTGCCTCACATATTTCCCCCCTTTGTTCAAGCCTGTAGGGATGAACACTAGCACCAAACCCAGATGCTTGTGAGAGGGCATCTACCTGGCCTACAGTCTTCCCTTTATTCTGCCAGACCCAGGACAACAGCGCTTGGTTTGTCACGAACACGAGTTTATTATGGAGTAGATCATTTCTATGGGACTTTCTTCCCCATCTCATGAGCAGGTACTCTCTTTCACGAGCGAGGATGTTACACCTTCGCACCCGTGGCCTCTCTCTTTTCTTTCTTTTTCTCTCCACATTTGGCCTTCGGCCTCTGGAACTTCTCTCAGAAGATGTTTTTATATGATCGGCAAGCTCTCTTTTTTAATTCTCGGGCTTCTGTACATGTCCTTTCTTGGACTGCTGCAACTCTTGACTGAACGGTTCCAGTTTATGGTTGTGTCTCGACCCTTTCTCCTTCAGCAGAGCAGACTTGTCCCCGCATGCTTTTTTAAAGTGCCTCCGGTGCACATCTTCCATCTTCCCAGCTGTGGTTTCCCCCACTTTGGCAGCAGTTTCAGAAACCTCTGCTTCTTTAGTGGCTTTTTCCACATCAGTAGCCACTCCTTCGGTCTCTGCAGCACCTGAGGACTTCACGTCCCCCAACACCTCGGCCTTAACTTCTTCAGTCTTTGTTTCCTTGGACCCGGCATCATATACTTGCCCTTTTAAGTCCTTCTCCTCTTTCTCCAAAGGCTCACCCAGGACACTGTTCTCCTTTTGGGAGGAATTTGGGAGAGCCAGCCCACAGTAGTAGACAGGATCTGCATACTGGTTGTCCATCTCCTCATATTTCTTCCCCAGCAGGCTGCTGGCTACTTGGAAGACCTTGTAGGCGGAGGGAACGTCTTTTACGACCTGGTCCTGGTTACACACTGTCATGAGACTCTTGGCCTCTGCATCCACATCAGCCCCATCAACGGGTTCAGCAGAAAGACCTTCCATCTTCTCTGCCTCGGGCGGTACTACAGCGCCATCATCTCCAGACCGCCTCCTAACAGGCTCTGGCTTAGACCTCTTGACATCCTTCAGAGGACTCTCCTCTTCAGGTTTCTCATTTTCCACCTGTTGCTCGAGAGCACGCTTAGACTTCTCCAACTCATAGACGTTCTTCCCGACATCATCTTTTGAGCTCATGAGATCTTCCATCTCTGCTCTGAGTTGCCTGTTCAGCCTCTCAAATTCATCTCGCTCCTCAAGTACTTCTTCAAGAGCTCTGGCCAAGGAGAGGGCCTTGGTCGCCTTCTCTCGAGCATCAGTCTCCGCTTGGTCACGTTATTCGGCATATCTGGCCGAAGTGGTTTTCTCTTCAGCCAGGAGCTTGTCCATCTTCTGTTTCTTCTCCAATTTAGACACAATTAGTTTCTGGTGGTCCAGGTCTACCATCCGATCACGCAACTCTTGATCAAGTTGAGCCATCCTGGCTTCCAAATGTCTTTTCTCCTCCAAGAGAGCAGATTTTTCTGAGGCGCTGTTTAGAACCTCATCAGTCAGCTCATCTCTTTCCTGCTCTGCATGAATTCTGGATCGCTCAGAAGCTGCAAGTTCCTCTTGAAGTTGGAGAATTTCCGCTTCTATTAGTGACTCTAGTTCCTTCAGTTCATTCATCTCTTTCTGTGACTCCTCTGTAGATTCCTGCAGTTGCTCTGCGAGAACCGCTAGCCCCATCTCTAGTGTATCTAGGGACTGTGCAGAGCGAGCGAAAACATCTTCAAGTTTGTAGCTGTACTGTCCTGTCAGGTCATCTACAACTGTCTGGATATGAGCTTCAGACACTAGGCTGTCATTTGACTGAACTCTCGTCTCGTCAGATATAACTGCCATCTGGTCGCTACTAGTAACCACTTTAGTTTTGCTGGGTCTTGACATGGAAGCCTCACTCTCGGTGTTGCTAACTGTCACGGCACATACGCCACTTATACTGCTCGTGTCATTATTAACCCTGACCTCTAGGGGCACCCATGAGTCAATCCCCACCTGGGACATTTTATTAATCATAGAAACCTGTGGAGACTGCACATCCACCTCTGGTACGTGTGGTACACCCTCTAGCCCCGCCACATTGTCTACTATGGGGTCTCCTAGCGGTGTTTCTTCAACATTTATCAACACTTTTATATCAGAAACATGTTTACCAACAGGGGGAGCTTTTTCCCCAATCACAGTCTGCAAAGGAAAAGGCATGTCATTATTATCACATATTTCACATGACATCACATTTCCATTATGCATTTCGGCAAACATGGTACCATCACTTTGCACCTTATCTGCACCCTTGTTTTCAATGTGCAGCTCCTTCACATTATCATTTAAAGGGACAGGTACAGGTTCTGCAGGAGTTTTGTCACTCTCTGCAGAAGTGTCTCCATTACTTAAAACCTCCAAGCATAAGGGGAAATTATGGCCCACCATTCCCTCATGTATGAGCGTATTTGTAACATCAGGTTCACAAGTCCCAGTTATCACCGGAGACTCTCCCTCAGTGAGAACCACCTGATAGTCCGTATTATCCACATAATTGTCCCGAACATGTAAAACTCTATCAGTCTCTGGGGCGCCCATCATGCTACTTCTTACCTGGACTAGCATGGGATCTCTGACTTTCACCACCCCAAATCTAGCTTTGATCACAGGCTCTTTGGGCGACCCAGAAAGCTTCTCCCCTGCAGATTCTTGTGAGGGAGTAACCGCAACAGACTTACCCGCCTGTTCAGACACTGTGTTTTTCCCAATGTCATACACTTCCGAGATGGTTTTTCGCCTCAGTGATTTTTTCGTCACTGACCCAGCCAGTTTCCACTGCGGCCGGCTCACGGTCACTGGATCTGCCACACAACTATTAACAGGAACAGTCTTACCGCCTGACGTCGTGGATTCGGGAGACGACGATATTCCCAGGACATCTCTACCAAGATCACCAGCCTTCTCTTGGTTCCTGGTATTCCGAACACCGGCAGACTCCTTACTGCAAACGCCACCGGAAACAGCATGGCCTGGAGTCCCGACTTTTCCTGGACGGTAACTCCAGCCACACTCTTTAGGACTTTGCGCACACGTGCAGGAAACATAGGATCTCCTGAGAGCCGCACCGCTCTCCACCTCCTTTTCTTCCCGACGGTTGCCCTTGGCAACGGCACACATCTTTTCCTCCTGAACTCCAGCCACACAACTCGAGGCCTTTTTTCCGCACCATAGCTGCCAGAAGAACAGAAAGTCTTTGCCAAGCACAAACTCCACTTCCAGGGTCTCACATTTTAAGAGCTCCCATTGCACAGGGCCATAGTCCGTGATAAAGGTCAGAGACACTGTGACATCTGTCTCTGGCCCTCTCTTTAGAAAGTCCAGTACTTCGGGCTTAACCCAGGACACGCGTTGGCGGGAATCTAAAGTGACCCACAGCGGGATTCCCCCAATCACCAACTCGCAGGATCTTTCTGTATCGGATCTTCTGACCTCACAATCACCCATTGTGTAGTCCTGCTGCAGGTGGGTCTGCACAGACCTAATAGTGACAACAACTTTTTTTAATTTTTTTTTTCAGTCAGTCTCTTCTCTGGGCTTCTGGCCCTTTAAATTTCTGCACCACAGCAAAAATAGTCCACAATAGCATGAGCGGCACCTGCTCCACCGAACAAACAGGCTTCCGGCCGCACCTGTTGTCTCGTTGTTGCCCCTAGCAACCGACCGTTGCCCTTCTCTCATGGACATCTTGCCCGCATCCGACACCAATTGTAAGGGATCACCTCTTATTCGGGGGTCATTCTCACAATGATCTTCATCGACCACAGGGTTAGGGGCCAAACATTGCTTTTATTTGGCACCTCAGCAAAACCCAAACAAACAATACAAATAAAACACCTGCCCGGCTGGCCTCTAACTAAACGTGAGGACTCCCTACCTCACTGAAAGCCCCGTTCACACACGGGAAGAACATGCAGCTTTTCCCAGCCTAACAATCCAGCACTTCCAGGCTGTAACAAAGTCCAGTACCTTTTGGGGGATTGTGGCCCAGAAGTCCTCCTGACTCTGGCCTAGCGACCGTCGATTCCAAGACCTCGCGGAGTCCCCCAAAGTTCAGGCTAACACCTAGCCCCGTGGCCCCTCAGCCAGCTCGGCTGAGCCCACTTGTACAGAGCCTCCCCAGGCCTCTGCTGCACACAGACTCTTCCTCCTCCTAACAGTCTGGACTGGGCTTTTATCCCAGACTGATTGTTCCACCTGGTGCGGCCTCTGACCTGCTGATTGACAGCGAAGAAATGGAAACTCCTGCCATAGCTCTCCCCTAGCAGCCATGAGGCCTGTCACTGCCTCACAATATATATATATATATACACTCACCTAAAGAATTATTAGGAACACCTGTTCTATTTCTCATTAAAGCAATTATCTAGTCAACCAATCACATGGCAGTTGCTTCAATGCATTTAGGGGTGTGGTCCTGGTCAAGACAATCTCCTGAACTCCAAACTGAATGTCAGAATGGGAAAGAAAGGTGATTTAAGCAATTTTGAGCGTGGCATGGTTGTTGGTGCCAGACGGGCCGGTCTGAGTATTTAACAATCTGCTCAGTTACTGGGATTTTCACGCACAACCATTTCTAGGGTTTACAAAGAATGGTGTGAAAAGAGAAAAACATCCAGTATGCGGTAGTCCTGTGGGCGAAAATGCCTTGTGGATGCTAGAGGTCAGAGGAGAATGGGCCGACTGATTCAAGCTGATAGAAGAGCAACGTTGACTGAAATAACCACTCGTTACAACCGAGGTATGCAGCAAAGCATTTGTGAAGCCACAACATGCACAACCTTGAGGCGGATGGGCTACAACAGCAGAAGACCCCACCGGGTACCACTCATCTCCACTACAAATAGGAAAAAGAGGCTACAATTTGCACGAGCTCACCAAAATTGGACTGTTGAAGACTGGAAAAATGTTGCCTGGTCTGATGAGTCTCGATTTCTGTTGAGACATTCAAATGGTAGAGTCCGAATTTGGCGTAAACAGAATGAGAGCATGTATCCATCCTCTGATGGCTACTTCCAGCAGGATAATGCACCATGTCACAAAGCTCGAATTATTTCAAATTGGTTTCTTGAACATGACAATGAGTTCACTGTACTAAAATGGCCCCCACAGTCACCAGATCTCAACCCAATAGAGCATCTTTGGAATGTGGTGGAACAGGAGCTTCGTGCCCTGGATGTGCATCCCTCAAATCTCCATCAACTGCAAGATGCTATCCTATCAATATGGGCCAACATTTCTAAAGAATGCTATCAGCACCTTGTTGAATCAATGCCACCTAGAATTAAGGCAGTTCTGAAGGCAAAAGGGGGTTCAACACCGTATTAGTATGGTGTTCCTAATAATTCATTAGGTGAGTGTACAGTCGTGGCCAAAAGTTTTGAGAATTACATAAATAATGGAAATTGGAAAAGTTGCTGCTTAAGTTTTTATAATAGCAATTTGCATATACTCCAGAATGTTATGAAGAGTGATCAGATGAATTGCATAGTCCTTCTTTGCCATGAAAATTAACTTAATCCCAAAAAAACCCTTTCCACTGCATTTCATTGCTGTCATTAAAGGACCTGCTGAGATCATTTCAGTAATCGTCTTGTTAACTCAGGTGAGAATGTTGACGAGCACAAGGCTGGAGATCATTATGTCAGGCTGATTGGGTTAAAATGGCAGACTTGACATGTTAAAAGGAGGGTGATGCTTGAAATCATTGTTCTTCCATTGTTAACCATGGTGACCTACAAAGAAACGCGTGCAGCCATCATTGCGTTGCATAAAAATGGCTTCACAGGCAAGGATATTGTGGCTACTAAGATTGCACCTCAATCAACAATTTATAGGATCATCAAGAACTTCAAGGAAAGAGGTTCAATTCTTGTTAAGAAGGCTTCAGGGCGTCCAAGAAAGTCCAGCAAGCGCCAGGATCGTCTCCTAAAGAGGATTCAGCTGCGGGATCGGAGTGCCACCAGTGCAGAGCTTGCTCAGGAATGGCAGCAGGCAGGTGTGAGCGCATCTGCACGCACAGTGAGGCGAAGACTTTTGGAAGATGGCCTGGTGTCAAGAAGGGAAGCAAAGAAGCCACTTCTCTCCAAAAAAAACATCAGGGACAGATTGATCTTCTGCAGAAAATATGGTGAATGGACTGCTGAGGACTGGGGCAAAGTCATATTCTCCGATGAAGCCTCTTTCCGATTGTTTGGGGCATCTGGAAAAAGGCTTGTCCGGAGAAGAAAAGGTGAGCGCTACCATCAGTCCTGTGTCATGCCAACAGGAAAGCATCCTGAGACCATTCATGTGTGGGGTTGCTTCTCATCCATTGGAGTGGGCTCACTCACAATTTTGCCCAAAAACACAGCCATGAATAAAGAATGGTACCAAAACACCCTCCAACAGCAACTTCTTCCAACAATCCAACAACAGTTTGGTGAAGAACAATGCATTTTCCAGCACGATGGAGCACCGTGCCATAAGGCAAAAGTGATAACTAAGTGACTCGGGGACCAAAACGTTGACATTTTGGGTCCATGGCCTGGAAACTCCCCAGATCTTAATCCCATTGAGAACTTGTGGTCAATCCTCAAGAGGCGGGTGGACAAACAAAAACCCACTAATTCTGACAAACTCCAAGAAGTGATTATGAAAGAATGGGTTGCTATCAGTCAGGAATTGGCCCAGAAGTTGATTGAGAGCATGCCCAATCGAATTGCAGAGGTCCTGAAAAAGAAGGGCCAACACTGCAAATACTGACTCTTTGCATAAATGTCATGTAATTGTGGATAAAAGCCTTTGAAACGTATGAAGTGCGTGTAATTATATTTCACTACATCACAGAAACAACTGAACCAAAGATCTAAAAGCAGTTTAGCAGCAAACTTTGTGAAAAATAATATTTGTGTCATTCTCAAAACTTTTGGCCACGACTGTATATATATATATATATATATATATATACACTGCTCAAAAAAATAAAGGGAACACAAAAATAACACATCCTAGATCTGAATTAATTAAATATTTTTCTGAAATACTTTGTTCTTTACATAGTTGAATGTGCTGACAACAAAATCACACAAAAATAAAAAAATGGAAATCAAATTTTTTAACTCATGGAGGTCTGGATTTGGAGTCACACTCAAAATTAAAGTGGAAAAACACACTACAGGCTGATCCAACTTTGATGTAATGTCCTTAAAACAAGTCAAAATTAGGCTCAATAGTGTGTGTGGCCTCCACGTGCCTGTATGACCTCCCTACAATGCCTGTGCATGCTCCTGATGAGGTGGCGGACGGTCTCCTGAGGGATCTCCTCCCAGACCTGGACTAAAGCATCTGCCAACTGCTGGACAGTCTGTGGTGCAACGTGACGTTGGTGGATAGAGCGAGACATGATGTCCCAGATGTGCTCAATTGGATTCAGGTCTGGGGAACGGGCGGGTCAGTCCATAGCATCAATGCCTTCGTCTTGCAGGAACTGCTGACACACTCCAGCCACATGAGGTCTAGCATTGTCTTGCATTAGGAGGAACCCAGGGCCAACCGCACCAGCATATGGTCTCACACGGGGTCTGAGGATCTCATCTCGGTACCTAATGGCAGTCAGGCTACCTCTGGCGAGCACATGGAGGGCTGTGCGGTCCTCCAAAGAAATGCCACCCCACACCATTACTGACCCAATGCCAAACCGGTCATGCTGGAGGATGTTGCAGGCAGCAGAACGTTCTCCACGGCGTCTCCAGACTCTGTCACATCTTTCACATGTGCTCAGTGTGAACCTGCTTTCATCTGTGAAGAGCACAGGGCGCCAGTGGCGAATTTGCCAATCTTGGTGTTCTCTGGCAAATGACAAACGTCCTGCACGGTGTTGGGCTGTAAGCACAACCCCCACCTGTGGACGTCGGGCCCTCATATCACCCTCATGGAGTCTGTTTCTGACCGTTTGAGCAGACACATGCACATTTGTGGCCTGCTGGAGGTCATTTTGCAGGGCTCTAGCAGTGCTCCTCCTATTCCTCCTTGCACAAAGGCGTAGGTAGCGGTCCTGCTGCTGGGTTGTTGCCCTCCTACGGCCTCCTCCACATCTCCTGATGTACTGGCCTGTCTCCTGGTAGCGCCTCCATGCTCTGGACACTACCCTGACAGACACAGAAAACCTTCTTGATGTGCCATCCTGGATAAGCTGCACTACCTGAGCCACTTGTGTGGGTTGTAGACTCCGTCTCATGCTACCACTAGAGTGAAAGCACCGCCAGCATTCAAAAGTGACCAAAACATCAGCCAGGAAGCATAGGAACTGAGAAGTGGTCTGTGGTTACCACCTACAGAACCACTCCTTTATTGGGGGTGTCTTGCTAATTGCCTATAATTTCCACCTGTTGTCTATCCCATTTGCACAACAGCATGTGAAATTGATTGTCACTCAGTGTTGCTTCCTAAGTGGACAGTTTGATTTCACAGAAGTGTGATTGACTTGGAGTTACATTGTGTTGTTTAAGTGTTCCCTTTATTTTTTTGAGCAGTGTATAATAAAATAATAATAGCATGGTAGGGGCAAAATTTCACCATGGTAGCCACCAAATAACCTGTTTTTGAGCCAGAAATGGATTCAGAAGTGTGAAATACATACATTACATGACTTTTATGTTTGGCTTAGAAAACTGCATAAAAGCTACATGTGCATTTTCTTCCTTACATATGTAGGAGCCGTGTTTCTATAGTGGATGCTTGGCAATATACCATGTAATAGAAAATCCAGCAGTCATTTGATTCCATAAATTATTTTACACTAAACGGTTCATGCACAATGCCAAGCGCTGTATGAAGTGGTGTGAAGCATGCTGACAATGCCGGAACAGTAGAATCTTGTTCTCTGCATTTGTGAATCATGTTTCACTGTCTGGCAGTATGATGGATAAATCTTGGTTTGGCAGAAGCCCAGAGTACTACCCCCAAGAATACATAGTACATACTCTAATATTTGCTTGAGGAATGGGGCTGTTCTTCATGGTTTGGGCTAGACACTATCTCAAGTGGAGGGTAATTTTAAAAATTTTACACTGGCCATCATTTGGGGAAGGCCATTTCTTGTTCCCTGTGCACAAAGTAAGGTCCATAAAAACATGGTTCCACCAACCCCATATTAACGGCATGGAACAGTATGCCAAGCAAGCTCATATATGTAGGTTTTATCAAATACTGTATGTTGGTGCCATATACAGTATCTCACAAAAGTGAGTACACCCCTCACATTTTTGTAAATATTTTATTATATATTTTCATGGGACAACAATGAAGATATAACACTTTGATACAATGAAAAGTAGTCAGTGTACAGCTTGTATAACAGTGTAAACGTGGTGTGCCCTCAAAATAATTTAACCTACAGTCATTAATGTCTAAACCACTGGCAACAAAAGCTGCTGATCCACAGAGCTGGTGGATGTTAGAGATCTTGTGCTCCTCACATTCCATTTGAGTATGCCCCACAGATGCTCAATAGGGTTTAGGTCTGGAGACATGCTTGGCCACTCCAGCACCTTTAACCTCAGTGTCTTTAGCAAGGCAATGGTCATCTTGGAGGTGTGTTTGGGGTCATTTTCATGTTGGAATACTGCCCTGTGGCCCAGTTTCCGAAGGGAGGGCATCATGCTGTGCTTAAGTATGTCACAGTACATGTTGGCATTCATGGGTTCCTCAATGAACTGTAGCTCCCCACAGCCGGCAGCACTCATGCCCCCGGCAAACCATGACACTACCACCAACATGCTTGACTGTAGGCAATACACACTTGTCTTTGCACTCCTCACCTGTTGCTCCCACAAACACTTGACACCATTTGAACCCAAAAAGTTTATCTTGGTCTCATCAGACCACAGAACATGGTTCCAGTAATCCATGTCCTTAGTCTGTTTGTCTTCAGCAAACTGTTTGCTGGCTATCTTTAGAAGAGGTTTCTGGGTCGACAGCCAAGAAGAACAATATAATGCAGTGTGCAGCGTATTCTCTGAGCACTGACAGCCTGACCCCCCACCCCTTTAACCTCTGCAGCAATGCTGGCAGCACTCATACGTCTATTTTGAAAAGACAACCTCTGGATATGATGCTGAACACGTGCGCTCAACTTCTTTGGTCAACCGAGGCGAGGCCTGTACTGAGTGGAACCTGTTTTGTTAAATCGCTGTATGGTTTTGGCAACCATGCTGCAGCTTAGTTTCAGGGTGCTGGCAATCTTCTTATAGCCTAGGCCAGGCATCCTCAATCTGCGGCCCTCCAGCTGTTGCAAAACTACAACTCCCAGCATGCCCAAACTCCCTACAGGTATCAGCCTACTGCAGGGCATTGTGGGAGTTGTAGTTTTACAACAGCTGGAGGGCCGCAGTTTGAGGATGCCTGGCCTAGGCCATCTTTATGTAGAGCACCAATTATTTTTTTCTGATTCTTAGAGACTTCTTTGCCATGAGGTCCCATGTTGAACTTCCAGTGACCAGTATGAGAGAGTGTTAGAGTATTTACACCAAATTTAACACACCTGCTCCCCATTCACACTTGAGACCTTGTAACATTAACGAGTCACATGATGCTGGAGAGGGAAAATAGCTAATTGGGCACAATTTGTCCATTTTCACTTAGGAGAGTACTCAATTTCGTTGCCAGCAGTCTAGACATTAATGGCTGTGTGAGTTATTTTGAGGGCACACCAAATTTACAGTGTTAGGCTACTTTCACACTAACGGCAGCCTTCTCTGGTAGGCTGTTCTGGTGGGTGAACAGCCTGCCGTATCCGTGCTGCCGATAGTGCACGCGTGCCGCCGGAAGTCTGCTCTGGCCCCATTCACTATAATGGGAGTCGGTCGGAGGTCCGGCCGCGGCGCGGCAAACGTGTCGAGAGGGGGCCTAAATAAAACTGCAACATTCACACGCAGGAACAGCCTGCCGGAGAAGGCTGCCACTAATGTGAAAGTAGCCTTATACAAGCGGTACACTGACTATTTGACATTGTATCAAAGTGTCCTATCTTCATGTCACGAGGGTATCGAGAACCACGCCTGACTCCGTTATACCCGGGGTCAGGAAGTCGCAGCGGTTGGCTGCACGCTCTATTTAAGATAGGGCTGTTTTCCTTATGGTAGCTTTCTGGGTTTGCTTTGCAAACCCTTTTGGCTCACTCAGGGATCCGTAGCTCCTTCTCCTCAGCTGTTCCTTGTCCAGCACTCCCAAACCTCCGTATATTCCTCTCTCACACTTCTCTGGTTGCCAGAGATAGAACTTCCTGCCTGGACATCTATTCTGACCTTCTGGAGCTGTGTTGCTGCGTTCTCTGGTAGTTGGTCCAGAACGCTACCCTCCGGATCCCTGTTGGACCTTTGTGGTCTGCTGTGGTCGCCCACCTGGGTGTATGTGTTTGTCTGTTTTGTCTGTCCTCTCCCTGGTGTTTCCCTCTTAGTGATAGTGGTGCGGACTAGCGATCCCACCGGCCCGTTCACTATCTAGGGCTCATTTTAGGGAAAGCCAGGGTTTAGACACGTGATCGCCGCACGGGTGAGGAACCCGTCTAGGGACGTCAGGGCAGTCAGGTGCCAGCCGCAAGGTGAGTTAGGGGTCACCACCTTTCCCTCCCCCTTGGGCAGGGCTTTCCCTTTTATCCTCCCTGTGCGTGACGTCGGTCATTACATTATCTCTGGCCCTTATTTTGTGTAGGTAAAAAAAAAAAAAATTTTTTTTTTACCTACTTAGAATCCAGTATGGATCAAATTGCTGCTCTGTCCAAACAATTTCATGGCCTGTCTTTTGAGGTGGCAGGATTGAAGGCGTCGGTCCTCCAGCAACAGCAGCGATTACAACTGACCGCAAGCCCAGCGGTTGCTACTGGTAACCAGGTTGTTGCGGAACCCAAGGTCCCTCTCCCTGACAGATTTTCTGGGGGAAGGGAAAAGTTTTTGACATTCCGTGAGGCCTGTAAGTTATATTTTAAACTGCGCCCTTACTCCTCTGGTAATGAAGATCAGCGGGTGGGGGTTGTTATTTCCCTGCTGCAGGGGGACCCGCAGTCCTGGGCGTTCTCTTTACCTACTGATTCAGAGGCTCTCCGGTCAGTGGATGAGTTTTTCGGGGCTTTGGGTCTCATATATGACGACCCTGACCGAGTCGCACTGGCAGAATCAAGATTACGGAGACTCTTACAAGGAGAGCGGCCGGTAGAGGAGTATTGCTCTGAATTAGGTAGGTGGGCTACGGATACCCAATGGAACGACCCGGCTCTCAGGAGTCAGTTCTGCTCTGGGTTATCCGAAAGGGTTAAGGATGCGCTTGCATTATATGAGACCCCCTTTTCCCTTGATGTGGTTATGTCCCTTTCTATCCGTATAGAGAGACGCCTTAGGGACAGGTTGAAAAAACCGGAGCAATTGGTAACCCCTCCCAAGCAGCAGTTAGTCTGTACGGACTTAGACAAGCCTATGCAGCTAGAAGGAACTACTCGTCAGGTCCGTCCTCCTGAGGCTCGTCGTAGGCGTGTTTTTTTTTTTTTTTTTTGTGGGGAGAGGGGTCATTTCATTAATGTCTGTCCTTCTTTCCTCAGAAACAAAAAAACGTCGGAAAAACTACTAACCCCAGGCTGTGTGGAGGATGTCAGCCGGGGGGTATACGTTTCCTCCATACGTACATCGCAATTTGTGTTGCCAGCGGTTATTATTTTTGGTGATAAGACGGAGACTATTTCTTTCTTTCTAGACAGTGGAGCAGGGGTAAATTTGATAGATGCCCATTTTGCCCGCACTATGGGTTTGTCTCTCTGTACGTTACAGAGACCCATTCCCATATTCGCTATTGATTCTGCTCCCCTGTCTCAGAGAAACCTCACCCACATTGTTCATAATTTACACCTTCGGGTAGGGGACCACCATAACGAGATGCTTTCAGGTTATGTTCTGGTGGGGCTTCCCACTCCGGTAGTGCTGGGTCTTCCCTGGTTGGTAGCGCACAATCCAGTAGTGGATTGGCAGGCCAGGGAGATATTGGAGTGGAGTGAGCAGTGCAGAGAAAATTGCTTAAATAGCAATTGCTTAGTCGCCTCCATAACTACCCTACCTACATTTATTTCGGATTTTGAGGATGTTTTTTCTGAAAAGGGTTGTCAGAAGTTACCACCTCATCGTCCTTATGATTGCCCGGTTAACCTTATTCCCGGCGCAAAATTACCCAAGACCAGGTTATATAATCTTTCGGGTCCAGAGAGACAAGCCATGAAAGATTATATCTCCGAGAGCTTGGCTAAGGGACACATCAGACCCTCTTCTTCACCCGTGGCTGCAGGGTTTTTCTTCGTTGAAAAGAAAGATGGGGGCCTGCGTCCTTGCCTAGATTTTCGCGAATTAAATCGGATAACCATCCGAGACCCATACCCTCTTCCTCTCATTCCTGACCTGTTTAACCAGATTGCGGGTGCTAGGTGGTTCTCCAAACTTGATCTTAGGGGGGCCTACAATCTGATTCGTATTAAGGAGGGGGATGAGTGGAAGACAGCGTTTAACACCCCTGAGGGGCATTATGAAAATCTAGTCATGCCTTTCGGTCTGACCAATGCGCCTGCCGTCTTTCAACATTTCGTTAATGACATTTTTAGTCATCTAATCGGCAGGTTTGTGGTAATATACCTAGATGATATTTTAATTTATTCGTCTGATCTGAAAACACATGAGGTGCATGTCAGACAAGTACTGCAGGTCCTACGGACGAATGAATTATATGCTAAAATTGAAAAATGTGTCTTCGCCGTTCAGGAGATACAATTCCTAGGTTATTTTTTATCTGCTTCAGGTTTCCGTATAGATCCTAGGAAGGTCCAGGCAATTTTAGATTGGGATCTTCCTGAGAACCTCAAAGCACTACAACGGTTCTTGGGCTTCGCAAATTTCTATAGGAAATTCATTAAAAATTATTCACTTATTGTAAAACCGCTTACTGACATGACTAGGAAGGGGACTGATTTTTCTAAATGGTCTGACGCCGCTAAAGTTGCTTTTTCCTCTCTAAAACAGCACCTGTACTAGTCCAACCTGATGTCTCTCAGCCTTTTATTGTTGAAGTCGATGCGTCAGAGGTGGGAGTGGGGGCGGTGCTGTCTCAGGGTCCGTCTCCTGGCAAATGGCGTCCTTGTGCTTTCTTTTCTAAAAAACTATCTGCAGCAGAAAAGAACTACGATATTGGCAATAGGGAACTATTAGCTATTAAACTTGCGTTTGAGGAGTGGCGTCACTTCTTAGAGGGGGCAGTCCACCCCGTCACTGTGATTACGGACCACAAAAATCTTCTGTACCTCAAATCAGCTAAGCGTCTCACCCCTAGACAGGCTAGGTGGTCGCTATTTTTTTACCAGGTTTAACTTTGTGATTACCTATCGTCCTGGGGCAAAGAACACCAAGGCTGATGCACTATCTCGTTGTTTCCCTGGAGGGGGTAATGTGAGTGATCCGGTGCCCATTCTTCAAAGAGGAGTGGTTGTTTCTGCGGTACACTCTGTTTTGGAGGGGAAGGTGTTAGAGGCCCAGGGGGACGCCCCGGTCTCTTACCCCTCAGAGAAATTGTGTCACTACCAGAGCTTTGGGACGTTCTCACAGCTCTGTTTCTCCACCCCTGTGATGATGTCACTACTAGAGCTGGGAGGAGTTCTCTCTGCTCTGTTTACTTTTGGTTTCCTTCCTCCCAGCTGTTCCTCATGCGTTTGATTTCCCTCTCTTTATATCACCCCTCCTCCTATTGTAGGGCGTGGATTATAGTTCTCATTTCAGTTGTAGCTCTTGCTTTAGTATCTTCACTTGTAGCTATCAGTTCACTGGACCTGTGTTCTGCTGCAGCAAGCACTCCGGATATTGCCAGCTGTCCTTGGATCCGTCTTCTCTGCGGCTGCAACACCTTCAGCTAAGTGTACAGACATTGTTGTGTACCTGATTATTTTCTGACTGGATCTGAGGTGGCCACGGTTCCCTTCATATACTGAGTAGGGCACCGGTGGCCGTGCTCCTTCCACTATTGTAGGGGTTACAGTGGTCATCAGTCTTAGGCACGTGGGCATGCCTCGTTCCGCCATTTGGATCCGGGCATGTGCTTTAGCAGCATAGGGAGAGCTTTGAGGGTCTGACAGGGGTCACCCTTTATCCTCCCTAGTTTGGGTCCGGTCAGTAGCTCTTTTACTGTGTATACTATTGTTGCTCACATACAGCCATGACATTATAATCCACCAAAACCGTCCTTTTTTTACATGGATCCGCTTTCTGGCCTGGTTGACCGCATGCAGGGTCTTTCTTTGGAAGTAGCGGATCTCCGTCAATCTATGACTCAGCTTCAAGCATTGGGCTCTGCTCCGGCTCATGGAGTCTGTTGCGAGCCAAAGGTCTCACTTCCGGAAACGTTCTCCGGGGGCAGTGAGAATTTTCTTCGCTTCAGAGAGGCATGCAAACTCCATTTTTGCTTGTGTCCCCACTCCTCTGGTAAGGAGGAGCAGAGGGGGAGGATTGTCATCTCCCTGCTCAGGGGTAATGCTCAGACTTGGGCTTTTTCGCTGCCATCGGGGGATCCCTCCCTTCGATCCGTGGAAAGATTTTTTGTGGCCCTGGGGCAGATTTATGATGACCCAGATCGTGTTGCTCTGGCCGAATCTAACTTACGTGTTTTATGCCAGAACAAACTGTCTGCGGAGCTTTATTGTTCTGAATTTCGGAGATGGGCAGCTGATTCGGGTTGGAATGATGCTGCACTCCGGAGTCAGTTCTGTCATGGTCTCTCAGAGAGATTGAAAGATGCGTTTGCTTTCCATGAGAGACCAACGTCCTTAGAGTCTGCCATGTCATTGGCGGTATGCCTTGACAGGCGTCTAAGAGAAAGAAACGAGACCTCTCTGTCCAGCCATTGTCAGTCTAGGGGCAGTGGTGCGGACTCATTCAGTGTGCAGGGGCCTCATCCTGTCTCGCTCCCCTCTGAGGAGGAGCCCATGCAGCTAGGTCGACTTGCCCCTGATAAAAGAGGATTTAGTCCTCAGAGTATGGTGTGTTTTTGTTGTGGGGGCATAGGTCATTTGGCAAATGTTTGTCCGTCTAGGAGATTCTTGAACTGTACTAAGAGCGATAATAAGAGAAAAACCTCAAAAGGTAAATCATCAAGTTCTGCTTCATCTGCTACTTTGGGCAAAGTTGATGTAGGAATTGATGCTTTTCCTCTGACCTGCAGTTCCCGTTTTCTCCTGTCTGCCAGGGTGGCGCTAGAGAGCAAAGTCATTTCTTGTGAGATTTTTGTCGATAGTGGAGCGGCCGTCAATCTTATTGACACTCAATTTGTAGCCATGCATGGTTTTCAGGTTTGCACATTAGAAAAGGATATACCTGTTTTTGCTATTGACTCTGCTCCACTCTCACAGAGATCTCTGAAGGGCATTGTTCACAATATCCGGCTAGCTGTAGGTGACACTCATGTGGAGGATATATCTTGTTTTGTCCTTAACGGATTGCCTTCTCCTCTAGTTTTGGGGTTACCCTGGCTCACTAGACATAACCCCACTATTGATTGGCAAGGAAGGCAAATAAATGAGTGGAGTGACTTTTGTAGAGAGAATTGTCTCACAGCGACTTTTGCAGAGGTGTCTACTAAAACTGTGCCATCATTTCTCTCTGATTTCTCGGACGTGTTTTCCGAGAGCGGTGTTCAGGAGCTACCTCCTCACCGGGAGTTTGACTGTCCCATTAACCTCATTCCCGGTGCCAAGCTGTCAAAAGCACGCCTCTACAATCTCTCACAACCGGAAAGAATCGCAATGCGAACTTATATCTCCGAGAGTCTCGAGAAGGGGCATATTCGTCCCTCAAAGTCACCTGTGGCTGCGGGTTTTTTTTTTGTTAAAAAAAAAGATGGCTCTCTGAGACCTTGCCTAGATTTTAGGGAGCTGAACCGTATCACGATTCGCGATCCCTATCCCCTTCCTCTGATCCCGGACCTCTTCAACCAAATTGTTGGGGCCAAGGTGTTTTCCAAATTGGATTTGAGAGGCGCGTACAACCTAGTCAGGGTCAGAGAGGGGGATGAATGGAAAACGGCCTTTAATACCCCTAACGGGCATTTCGAGAATCTCGTTATGCCTTTCGGCCTGATGAATGCTCCGGCCGTCTTTCAGCATTTTGTTAATAGTATTTTCTACCATTTAATGGGGAAATTTGTATTGGTGTATCTTGATGATATTTTGATTTTTTTCCCCTGATGTTCAGACCCATCAGGATCATCTTTTTCAGGTTCTGCAGATTCTGCGGGAAAATAAATTGTACGCCAAGCTGGAGAAATGTCTTTTTATGGTATCGGAGATTCAATTTCTGGGTTTTCTCCTCTCTGCTTCTGGTTTTCGCATGGATCCGGAGAAGGTCCGTGCTGTACTTGAGTGGGAGCTTCCTGAGAATCAGAAGGCATTGATGAGCTTTCTGGGTTTTGCGAACTATTACAGAAAGTTCATTTTGAATTATTCCTCTGTTGTCAAACCCCTTACTGACATGACAAAAAAGGGGGCGGATTTTTCCTCTTGGTCGGAGGAGGCGCTTGCAGCCTTTTCTAAGATTAAAGAGAGTTTTGCGTCTGCTCCCGTCTTGGTGCATCCCGATGTTTCCTTACCTTTTATTGTTGAGGTGGATGCTTCCGAGGTGGGTGTGGGTGCGGTTTTGTCCCAGGGCCCTTCTCCTGCCAAATGGCGACCCTGTGCCTTTTTCTCTAAAAAACTCTCCCCGGCAGAGAGAAACTATGATGTGGGAGATAGGGAGTTGTTGGCATCAAGTTGGCTTTCGAGGAATGGCGCCATTGGTTGGAGGGGGCCAGGCACCCTATCACCGTTTTTACCGACCATAAGAATCTGGCATACTTGGAGTCGGCCAGGCGTATGAATCCGAGACAGGCCAGATGGTCTCTGTTCTTCTCCAGATTCAATTTTGTTGTTACATTCCGACCTGGGATAAAAAATGTGAAGGCTGATGCTCTCTCTCGCTGTTTTCCGGGAGGAGGAAACTCCGAGGACCCGGGTCCCATTTTGGCGGAGGGGGTAGTTGTTTTTGCTCTATATTCAGATTTGGAGGCCGAGGTCCAGGCTGCCCAGACTGAGGCACCTGCCCGTTGTCCTTCTGGGAAGTTGTTTGTGCCTCCTGAGCTACGTCACAAACTCTTTAAGGAGCATCATGATACGGTTCTTGCTGGTCACCCCGGGAGTAGAGCCACGGTAGATCTCATTGCTCGGAGATTTTGGTGGCCGGCTCTTTGTAAGTCGGTGGAGGGTTTTGTGGCTGCTTGTGAGACGTGCGCTCGCGCTAAGGTCCCTCGTTCACGGCCTTCAGGTTCCCTTCTCCCGTTACCCATACCTTCCCGTCCTTGGACACACCTGTCCATGGACTTTATCACGGATCTTCCTCGTTCCTCGGGGAAGTCGGTGATCCTGGTGGTGGTGGACCGTTTTAGCAAGATGGCTCATTTCGTACCTTTCCCTGGTTTACCCAATGCTAAAACGTTGGCGCAAGCTTTTGTCGACCATATTGTTAAATTGCACGGCATTCCCTCTGATATTGTTTCCGATAGAGGCACGCAGTTTGTGTCCAGGTTCTGGAAGCCTTTCTGTTCTCGCCTGGGGGTTCGGCTGTCCTTCTCTTTCACCCGCAGTCGAATGGTCAGACTGAGCGCCTCAATCAGAATCTGGAGACATATTTGCGCTGTTTTGTGGCAGAGAACCAGGAGGATTGGTGTTCATTTCTCCCTCTTGCTGAGTTTGCTCTGAACAACCGTCGTCAGGAATCTTCTGATAAGTCACCATTCTTTGGTGCATATGGGTTCCATCCGCAGTTTGGGACATTCTCGGGAGGGGCTCTTTCTGGTTTACCTGAGGAGGAGAGATTTTCCTCGTCTTTGTCTACCATTTGGCAAAAGATTCAGAGTAATCTTAAAAAGATGAGTGAGAGGTATAGGCGTGTGGCTGATAAGAGATGTGTGCCTGGTCCGGACCTGAATGTGGGTGATCTGGTGTGGTTGTCTACAAGAAATATTAAACTGAAGGTTCCCTCCTGGAAATTGGGTCCCAAGTTTATTGGGCCTTATAAAATCTTGTCAGTCATCAATCCTGTTGCCTTCCGTCTTGATCTTCCACGGGTTTGGAAGATACATAATGTATTTCACAGATCTCTCTTAAAACCATATGTCCAGCCCACGGTACCCTCCTCTTTGCCTCCTCCTCCGATTTTGGTTGATGGCAATCTGGAGTTTGAGGTTTACAGTATTGTGGACTCTCGCATTGTCCGCGGTTCTCTTCAGTACCTCGTTCATTGGAAGGGTTATGGTCCTGAGGAGAGGATGTGGGTTCCGGTGTCAGACATTAAAGCCACTCGCCTCATCAGGGCATTTCATAGGGCTCATCCTGAGAAGGTGGGTCCTGGGTGTCCGGAGTCCACCCGTAGAGGGGGGGGGGGGGTACTGTCACTACCAGAGCTTTGGGACGTTCTCACAGCTCTGTTTCTCCACCCCTGTGATGATGTCACTACTAGAGCTGGGAGGAGTTCTCTCTGCTCTGTTTACTTTTGGTTTCCTTCCTCCCAGCTGTTCCTCATGCGTTTGATTTCCCTCTCTTTATATCACCCCTCCTCCTATTGTAGGGCGTGGATTATAGTTCTCATTTCAGTTGTAGCTCTTGCTTTAGTATCTTCACTTGTAGCTATCAGTTCACTGGACCTGTGTTCTGCTGCAGCAAGCACTCCGGATATTGCCAGCTGTCCTTGGATCCGTCTTCTCTGCGGCTGCAACACCTTAAGCTAAGTGTACAGACATTGTTGTGTACCTGATTATTTTCTGACTGGATCTGAGGTGGCCACGGTTCCCTCCATATACTGAGTAGGGCACCGGTGGCCGTGCCCCTTCCACTATTGTAGGGGTTACAGTGGTCATCAGTCTTAGGCACGTGGGCATGCCTCGTTCCGCCATTTGGATCCGGGCATGTGCTTTAGCAGCATAGGGAGAGCTTTGAGGGTCTGACAGGGGTCACCCTTTATCCTCCCTAGTTTGGGTCCGGTCAGTAGCTCTTTTACTGTGTATACTATTGTTGCTCACATACAGCCGTGACAAATTGTTTGTACCGTTAAACCTACGTTTCAAATTATTAAAGGAACATCATAGTTCGGCACTTGCTGGGCACCCGGGTAGTAAAGCAACCTTGGAGCTATTGTCTCGTCGTTTTTGGTGGCCAAGGTTGCGTCAGGATGTATTTGATTTTGTGTCTTCTTGTTCTACCTGTGCGCGCGCAAAAGTTTTACATACACGTCCTGCAGGGTCTCTATTACCACTCGTCATTCCCAATAGACTGTGGACACATCTGTCAATGGATTTTATCACTGACTTACCTTTGTCTGCGGGTAAAACAGTTATTTTGGTAGTAGTGGACAGGTTTAGCAAAATGGTACACTTCATTGCGTTACCCGCACTACCTAATGCTAAGACTCTTGCTCAGGTATTCGTCAGTGAAATTGTGAAGCTTCACGGGATCCCCTCCGATGTTGGAAAGCTTTTTGTTCCCGTTTGGGGGTACACTTGTCCTTTTCCTCAGCTTTCCATCCTCAGTCGAATGGACAGACTGAGCGTAACAACCAAAACCTTGAGACATATCTAAGATGTTTTGTGTCTGAAAACCAAGAGTTGTGGTCATCATATTTACCGTTAGCTGAGTTTGCCATAAATAATCGTCGTCAGGAATCCACTGGCAAGTCACCATTTCTTGGTGCATATGGTTTTCATCCCCAATTCTGTACTTTCAAAGAGGGGGGGGTCTTCTGGGGTTCCCGAAGAGGAACGGTTTTCGTCATCTCTTTCATCGGTATGGCAGAAGGTGCAAGCTAACTTGAAAAATATGGGAGGCAAATACAAATGCATGGCTGATAAGAGACGGTCGCCAGGTCCGGACCTAGGAGTGAATGACTATGTGTGGTTGTCTACTAGGAATATTAAATTGAAGGTTCCCTCTTGGAAACTGGGTCCTAGGTTTATTGGCCCTTACAAAATTGTAGCCATCATCAACCCCGTGGCTTTTCGCCTGGAGTTACCTCAGACTTTTAAAATTCATAATGTTTTTCATAAATCGTTACTCAAAAAATATGTTCCACCTCTAGAACCGTCACCGCTGCCACCCCCTCCTGTTGTCGTGGATGGTAATCTAGAATTTCAGATATCCAAAATTGTTAATTCTCGTCGGGTCCGCCGCTCTCTTCAATATCTGGTGCATTGGAGAGGTTACGGTCCCGAAGAAAGAATGTGGGTTCCTGCGTCTGAGGTAAACGCCGACAGGCTAGTTCGGGTTTTTCATGCCTCTCATCCTGAGAGACCTGGTCCTGAGTGTCCGGAGGCCCCTCGTAGAGAGGGGGGTACTGTCACGAGGGTATCGAGAATCACGCCTGACTCCGTTATACCCGGGGTCAGGAAGTCGCAGCGGTTGGCTGCACGCTCTATTTAAGATAGGGCTGTTTTCCTTATGGTAGCTTTCTGGGTTTGCTTTGCAAACCCTTTTGGCTCACTCAGGGATCCGTAGCTCCTTCTCCTCAGCTGTTCCTTGTCCAGCACTCCCAAACCTCCGTATATTCCTCTCTCACACTTCTCTGGTTGCCAGAGATAGAACTTCCTGCCTGGACATCTATTCTGACCTTCTGGAGCTGTGTTGCTGCGTTCTCTGGTAGTTGGTCCAGAACGCTACCCTCCGGATCCCTGTTGGACCTTTGTGGTCTGCTGTGGTCGCCCACCTGGGTGTATGTGTTTGTCTGTTTTGTCTGTCCTCTCCCTGGTGTTTCCCTCTTAGTGATAGTGGTGCGGACTAGCGATCCCACCGGCCCGTTCACTATCTAGGGCTCATTTTAGGGAAAGCCAGGGTTTAGGCACGTGATCGCCGCACGGGTGAGGAACCCGTCTAGGGACGTCAGGGCAGTCAGGTGCCAGCCGCAAGGTGAGTTAGGGGTCACCACCTTTCCCTCTCCCTTGGGCAGGGCTTTCCCTTTTATCCTCCCTGTGCGTGACGTCGGTCATTACATTTCAGTGTTGTCCCATGAAAAGTTATAATAAAATTTTTACAAAAATGTGAGGGGTGTACTCACTTTTGTGAGACACTGTAAATGAGTAAAAGAATGGTCACATACTAATATATCATGAAGCATACCAAGGCAAATATGATTATAAATAAATATTTGAATCGCTTTTGTTAGCATACACACTAGTGTTCAGTATGTCACTTGAGATGCTAAATGCATCATCAACATTCACAAACTGGTATGATTCATTCACCTTCTATTCAGGCATCCTGCTTTGCCCAGGAAATGTTTGCGTGAAGTTACATTTCCACAGAAGGCTACTCAGCAGTTAGAGCCTTATCAATTGGTCCGCCATCAGGAGTCACCATCTGTATCATTTACTGCTGGCAAGAGTTCAATTTGGGATTTAGATTATAAGGTGCAATAGAGAAGAATTTATAACAGTTAATGTTTTATTGGATTTATTTTATCTTGTATATTATTAGATAATATCAACAAATACACTTATAATCATTGACAGAGATTAGGTTTGCATGAAAAATAAAATTTAAAAAGTATACATTTGACATATATAAAATATAGATTCATTGTTTTCAGAAATTGAGGTATTGGTCCGCAATTAAGAAGACTTACTTGTATACTCATTGGCAAAAAAATAATGCACCAAGGAAATTGAATTAAACTTTATATGTGTGAAAAAAAATGATGATATATGTGATTACAATACTGGAGTGAAAGCATAAGGAGACTTAAAGGGGTTGGCCACTCTTTAACCACCTCAGCTCCCAGTGCTTAAACACCCTGAAAGACCAGGCCACTTTTTACACTTCTGACCTACACTACTTTCACCGTTTATTGCTCGGTTATGCAACTTACCACCCAAATGAATTTTACCTCCTTTTCTTCTCACTAATAGAGCTTTCATTTGGTGGTATTTCATTGCTGCTGACATTTTTACTTTTTTTGTTATTAATCGAAATTTAACGATTTTTTTGCAAAAAAATGAAATTTTTCACTTTCAGTTGTAAAATTTTGCAAAAAAAACGAGATCCATATATAAATTTTGCTCTAAATTAATTGTTCTACATGTCTTTGATAAAAAAAAATGTTTGGGTAAAAAAAAAATGGTTTGGGTAAAAGTTATAGCGTTTACAAACTATGGTACAAAAATGTGAATTTCCGCTTTTTGAAGCAGCTCTGACTTTCTGAGCACCTGTCATGTTTCCTGAGGTTCTACAATGGCCAGACAGTACAAACACCCCACAAATGACCCCATTTCGGAAAGTAGACACCCTAAGGTATTCACTGATGGGAATAGTGAGTTCATAGAACTTTTTATTTTTTGTCACAAGCGGAAAATGATGATTTTTTTTTATTTTATTTTTTTCTTACAAAGTCTCATATTCCACTAACTTGTGACAAAAAATAAAAACTTCCATGAACTCACTATGCCCATCAGCGAATACCTTGGGGTGTCTTCTTTCCAAAATGGGGTCACTTGTGGGGTAGTTATACTGCCCTGGCATTCTAGGGGCCCAAATGTGTGGTAAGGAGTTTGAAATCAAATTCTGTAAAAAATGACCAGTGAAATCCGAAAGGTGCTCTTTGGAATATGGGCCCCTTTGCCCACCTAGGCTGCAAAAAAGTGTCACACATCTGGTATCTCCGTATTCAGGAGAAGTTGGGGAATGTGTTTTGGGGTGTCATTTTACATATACCCATGCTGGGTGAGATAAATATCTTGGTCAAATGCCAACTTTGTATAAAAAAAATGGGAAAAGTTGTCTTTTGCCAAGATATTTCTCTCACCCAGCATGGGTATATGTAAAATGACACCCCAAAACACATTCCCCAACTTCTCCTGAATACGGAGATACTAGATGTGTGACACTTTTTTGCAGCCTAGGTGGGCAAAGGGGCCCATATTCCAAAGAGCACCTTTCGGATTTCACTAGTCATTTATTTACAGAATTTGATTTCAAACTCCTTACCACACATTTGTGCCCCTAGAATGCCAGGGCAGTATAACTACCCCACAAGTGACCCCATTTTGGAAAGAAGACACCCCAAGGTATTCGCTGATGGGCATAGTGAGTTCATGGAAGTTATTATTTTTTGTCACAAGTTAGTGGAATATGCGACTTTGTAAGGAAAAAAAATAAATAAAAAATCATCATTTTCCACTAACTTGTGACAAAAAAGAAAAAATTCTAGGAACTTGCCATGCCCCTCACGGAGTACCTTGGGGTGTCTTCTTTCCAAAATGGGGTCACTTGTGGGGTAGTTATACTGCCCTGGCATTTTCCAGGGGCCCTAATGTGTTGTAAGTAGGTAAATGACCTGTGAAATCCGAAAGGTGCTCTTTGGAATGTGGGCCCCTTTGCCCACCTAGGCTGCAAAAAAGTGCCACACATGTGGTATCGCCGTATTCAGGAGAAGTTGGGGAATGTGTTTTGGGGTGTCATTTTACATATACCAATGCTGGGTGAGATAAATATCTTGGTCAAATGCCAACTTTGTATAAAAAAATGGGAAAAGTTGTCTTTTGCCAAGATATTTCTCTCACCCAGCATGGGTATATGTAAAATGACACCCCAAAACACATTCCCCAACTTCTCCTGAGCACGTAGATACCAGATGTGTGACACTTTTTTGCAGCCTAGATGCGCAAAGGGGCCCACATTCCTTTTATGAGGGCATTTTTAGACATTTGGATCCCAGACTTCTTCTCACGCTTTAGGGCCCCTAGAATGCCAGGGCAGTATAAATACCCCACATGTGACCCCATTTTGGAAAGAAGACACCCCAAGGTATTCAATGAGGGGCATGGCGAGTTCATAGAAATTTTTTTTTTTTGGCACAAGTTAGCGGAAATTGATTTTATTTATTTTTTTCTCACAAAGTCTCCCTTTCCGCTAACTTGGGACAAAAATTTCAATCTTTCATGGACTCAATATGCCCCTCACGGAATACCTGGGGGTGTCTTCTTTCCAAAATGGGGTCACATGTGGGGTATTTATACTGCCCTGGCATTCTAGGGGCCCTAAAGCGTGAGAAGAAGTCTGGAATATAAATGTCTAAAAAATTTTACGCATTTGGATTCCGTGAGGGGTATGGTGAGTTCATGTGAGATTTTATTTTTTGACACAAGTTAGTGGAATATGAGACTTTGTAAGAAAAAAATAATAATTTCCGCTAACTTGGGCCAAAAAAATGTCTGAAAGGAGCCATACAGGGGGGTGATCAATGACAGGAGGGTGATCAATGACAGGGGGGTGATCAGGGAGTCTATATGGGGTGATCACCCCCCTGTCATTGATCACCCCCCTATAAGGCTCCATTCAGATGTCCGTATGTGTTTTGCGGATCCGATCCATGTATCCGTGGATCGTAAAAATCATACGGACATCTGAATGCAGCCTGACAGGGGGGGTGATCAATGACAGGGGGGGTAATCAATGACAGGGGGGTGATCAGGGAGTCTATATGGGGTGATCACCACAGTCATTGATCACGCCCCTGTAAGGCTTTATTCAGACGTCCGTATGCGTTTTGCGGATCCGATCCATCTATCAGTGGATCCGCAAAAATCATGCGGACATCTGAATGGAGCTTTACAGGGGTGTGATCAATGACAGGGGGGTAATCAATGACAGGGGGGTGATCAGGGAGTCTATATGGGGTGATCACCACAGTCATTGATCACGCCCCTGTAAGGCTTTATTCAGACGTCCGTATGCGTTTTGCGGATCTAATCCATCTATCAGTGGATCCGTAAAAATCATGCGGACATCTGAATGGATCTTACAGGGGGGTAATCAATGACAGGGGGGTGATCAGGGAGTCTATATGGGGTGATCACCACAGTCATTGATCACGCCCCTGTAAGGCTCCATTCAGATGTCCGTATGCGTTTTGCGGATCCGATCCATCTATGAGTGGATCCGTAAAAATCATGAGGACATCTGAATGGAGCTTTACAGGGGTGTGATCAATGACAGGGGGGTAATCAATGACAGGGGGGTGATCAGGGAGTCTATATGGGGTGATCACCACAGTCATTGATCACGCCCCTGTAAGGCTTTATTCAGACGTCCGTATGCGTTTTGCGGATCCGATCCATCTATCAGTGGATCCGTAAAAATCATGCGGACATCTGAATGGATCTTACAGGGGGGTAATCAATGACAGGGGGGTGATCAGGGAGTCTATATGGGGTGATCACCACAGTCATTGATCACGCCCCTGTAAGGCTCCATTCAGATGTCCGTATGCGTTTTGCGGATCCGATCCATCTATCAGTGGATCCGTAAAAATCATGCGGACATCTGAATGGAGCTTTACAGGGGTGTGATCAATGACAGGGGGGTAATCAATGACAGGGGGGTGATCAGGGAGTCTATATGGGGTGATCACCACAGTCATTGATCACGCCCCTGTAAGGCTTTATTCAGACGTCCGTATGCGTTTTGCGGATCCGATCCATCTATCAGTGGATCCGTAAAAATCATGCGGACATCTGAATGGAGCTTTACAGGGGGTGATCAATGACAGGGGGGTAATCAATGACAGGGGGGTGATCAGGGAGTCTATATGGGGTGATCAGGGGTGATCAAGGGTGATCAAGGGTGAATAAGGGGTTAATAAGTGACAGGGGGGGGTGTGTAGTGTAGTGGTGCTTGGTGCTACTTTACTGAGCTGCCTGTGTCCTCTGGTGGTCGATCCAAACAAAGGGGACCACCAGAGGACCAGGTAGCAGGTATATTAGACGCTGTTATCAAAACAGCGTCTAATATACCTGTTAGGGGTTAAAAAAATCACATCTCCAGCCTGCCAGCGAACGATCGCCGCTGGCAGGCTTGAGATCAACTCTCTTACCTTCCGATCCTGTGAACGCGCGCGCCTGTGTGCGCTCGTTCACAGGAAATCTCGCGTCTCGCGAGAGGACGCGCCGGCGCGTCCACCCAGAAGAGCAGGGCCGCCGCAAAGACGCAATCCTGCGTACGGCGGTCCTGAGGAGGTTAAATACTCTCAACTTCAGTGTGGCAGGCAGGGAAAAATTAAGTTCCTAATATACTTCATTAAACACATCTGCCTGCTTCTTTCAGTTATAAGCCACTCCCCATTAGTCCTGCTCTACCTTGCAGCTGAGTTCGTCCATGGCTGCACACGACATGGAGGAGCTTGAGAGGAAGCTCGTCCATGCGCATGTGCAGTCTGCTCCTGTCAGTGGTCGGCTCCCTGCTGCCCGCTCCAACTGTGACAGGAATCAGCTGCTTGTTCCCTCTCTACAAACAGCTGATTCCTGTCAGAAGCTGGCTGTGATAAAAACCTTCCGAGTCCCTACTGCAGAAGCTACTTAGTCAATTCCCATCCCCCCCTGCACTATTACCACACAGCCGACCCGCTAAGCCACACCCACCGGTTACGTTAGGCCACGCCCCCTGCAACCAACAGGGAAAGCCGGACATCTAGCAGGAACTATGATTTTGTGTGTGTGTGAGTATATATATATATATATATATATATATATATATATATATATATACCTTTACCTTGGAAATGTTGCCTGCTTTTTGGATTATATATATACAAACATCGCGTCCACATGGGTGAATAATCTTTTTTCTATTTTCATCTAATGAGAGTGCTGTTTTGCTATATATATATATATATATATATATATATATATATACACACACAAGCAGAGCCCTTGTTGCACTCAGTGGATATTTTTTGCTGGAGTAGGGTTCCCACCCCTTTTAACAATTAGTACAAAAACTCCAGTTAGACCATATTGGGTGCAATTAGTTTATTTTTGTTCAGTCGGTTGCTGCGACGAGGTACCGCCGCAGCAACCGACTTTGAACAAAAATAAACTAATTGCACCCAATATGGTCTAACTGGAGTTTTTGTACTATATATATATATATATATATACAGTACAGACCAAAAGTTTGGACACACCTTCTCATTCAGAGTTTTCTTTATTTTCATAACTATGAAAATTGTAGATTCACACTGAAGGCATCAAAACTATGAATTAACACATGTGGAATTATATACATAACAAACAAGTGTGAAACAACTGACAATATGTCATATTCTAGGTTCTTCAAAGTAGCCACCTTTTGCTTTGAGAACTGCTTTGCACACTCTTGGTATTCTCTTGATGAGCTTCAAGAGGTAGTCCCCTGAAATGGTTTTCACTTCACAGGTGTGCCCTGTCAGGTTTAATAAGTGGGATTTCTTGCCTTATAAATGGGGTTGGGACCATCAGTTGCGTTGAGGAGAAGTCAGGTGGATACACAGCTGATAGTCCTACTGAATAGACTGTTAGAATTTGTATTATGGCAAGAAAAAAGCAGCTAAGTAAAGAAAAACGAGTGGCCATCATTACTTTAAGAAATGAAGGTCAGTCAGTCAGCTGAAAAATTGGGAAAACTTTGAAAGTAAGGGCTATTTGACCATGAAGGAGAGTGATGGGGTGCTGCGCCAGATGACCTGGCCTCCACAGTCACCGGACCTGAACCCAATCGAGATGGTTTGGGGTGAGCTGGACCACAGAGTGAAGGCAAAAGGGCCAACAAGTGCTAAGCATCTCTGGGAACTCCTTCAAGACTGTTGGAAGACCATTTCAGGGCACTACCTCTTGAAGCTCATCAAGAGAATGCCAAGAGTGTGCAAAGCAGTAATCAAAGCAAAAGGTGGCTACTTTGAAGAACCTAGAATATGACATATTTTCAGTTGTTTCACACTTGTTTGTTATGTATATAATTCCACATGTGTTAATTCATAGTTTTGATGCCTTCATAGTCATGAAAATAAAGAAAACTCTTTGAATGAGAAGGTGTGTCCAAACTTTTGGTCTGTACTGTATATATATACACACGTGTGTGTGTATATACTGTGTATATATATATACATATATATATATATATACACACACACACACACATACATATTTATTTATATACAAAATATAACACACGTGTTTAATATATTTATATGTGTATATACATTGCGGTCCGCAATGCATGGGCACTCACCGTATATGTGTATATATGTGTGTATGTATCTATATGTATGTGTGTGTATGTATTTATGTCTAAGTATGTGTACATATAAATAAATATATATATATATGTAGTTAAGGCTGCATGCAGCCTGTATTTGTGGGCGGGGCCAGGTCACTCCTCTTAAACCCCCATTCCTGGGTTCTCTTCGTCACGCACGCCGTCTTCGTACACCCCCGGCAGCTTACGTCACTTCGGGTACGCACGCTGTTCAGGTAAGTTGTGGCGCACGCCACTCCATGCGAACTATCGCTGCTACCCCAGTTTTTCTCCCACGTACGACTCACCCTACCCGCTCCTGGTGCCTGTTCATCTGAGCGCCCTCCGTCCCCGGTCGGTCCACTGCTGCTCCACGGCACGTCCCTCCTCTCGCGAGAGGACGTGCGCATGTTCGCCGCCCTCGCTCCGGAGCTCTGCGGCTGACATCACGCGCCCTCCTCCACTTGGGGGGGGGGGGGGGCCCACGCCACCCCACACCACACCGCACCGCATGTTCAGGACTCATTTTTCTTTCCCCCCCCAGCACGACATCTCTATGTTCCACACTGGCACGGGAGGAAGGACAGTACTGCTCCAACATGTCATTTGTGACATGGATTAAGCTAAGCGCTACCTATGTAACAAACCAGGTTTAAACGATACATACAGTCTGTGCATAGGTGTAGTCACCAGCACACCATATGTAGGTCTTCCACAATGTTTGTCAGGTCTGTTGTTTTCTTAAAATAAAAAAAAATAAAAATATATATATTTTTTTTTAAAGGGAATGTTCAGGTATCCTCGGTCTTTCTGCCTCCACTCAGATACTGACCAGCGGGTCCGGAAGGCCATCTCCGTTCCTGCCAGCCACTCATTCTAGCACAATCCTGTGGCCTGTCCATCCTGTTTTAGTGCAGCTGGTGCTGGGCCATGCGGCACTCTGCAACTTACCTGGCCTGCTTGTTCCCAGCGGTCATACTTCATCACTAAGACTCCTTTATTTCGCCGTGTCCAGTGAGCCCTGGTCGCTCGTAAGTTTATGCCTTACATTTGTGTCCTTCTCAGGTTCTTTTAGAGTCGTGGTTTTGCCGCATCGTGTTCTTGACCTCCTGACGTCTCAGGATTAGGTATTGGGATGGGTTCTTACGCCTATTGCTAATAAAAAAAAACAAAAAAAAAAACATATTTTTCCTACAGGCACTTCTGAGGGTCCCTGCCAGTCAGTCGAGTGGATTTCTTAGGCCTGAGGGTCTTTCAGGTAGGTTTAGTGCTGCACTTTGCTTTTACGCAGTTCACTCGCTAGCACTATGGTTTCCCTCACCTGAGGCGTTCAGGTGAGTTTTTCTGTCCATCTTGCCTAAAGCGTTCAGGTATCTTCCCTGTCCATCTTTGCCTGAAACGATCAGGTATCTTCCCTGTCCATCTTTGTCTGAAGCGTTCAGGTATCTTCCCTGTCCATCTTTGCCTGAAACGTTCAGGTATCTTCCCTGTCCATCTTTGCCTGAAGCGTTCAGGTATCTTCCCTGTCCATCTTTGCCTGAAACTTTCAGGTATCTTCCCTGTCCATCTTTGCCTGAAGCGTTCAGGTATCTTCCCTGTCCATCTTTGCCTGAAGCGTTCAGGTATCTTCCCTGTCCATCTGTGCCTGAAGCGTTCAGGTATCTTCCCTGTCCATCTGTGCCTGAAGCGTTCAGGTATCTTCCCTGTCCATCTTTGCCTGAAGCGTTCAGGTATCTTCCCTGTCCACCTTTGCCTGAAGCGTTCAGGTCTCGTCCCTGTCTTTTCAGCCTGAAGCGTTCTGGTAACACGACTCACCTCCCCAACCTGAAGTGTTCAGGTCTAACCTTTCTACTCGGCCTGGTACGTCCAGGTCTCCTTCTTGCTGCAGTAACCATGTCTCCTCCTCCTGGTACCTTGGACACCCTTCGGCATTTTACTTTCCTCCTTAAGCTGTGTGTTCGCTTGGCTCTCGGGAGCCTCTTCTGGGTTTCCTGCCTCACCCATCCATCGTCACTCTGTTTTTTCGTGTCAAACCTGCACGTCGGTGCATCCATCCTTTCGTCCATCTACGCCACAACTGGTTGTTATATTCGGTCCCGCATAACTCACTCACGTCGGCTCCTGACTTTTCCAGTCTCCAGGGCGAGTCAGGTATCATCCCTCAAGCCTCAAGCGGTAAGGCAAGGGTGTCGAGTCTACAGACACAGGTACGTTCCCGATTACGTTTTCTCGTGAGCTTAGTAAATACGGAACACGGTCCTCGTGTCCTCTCCAGCTGCCATGTTTTGTTTTTAAATTTTAGGTCCTATGTAAGGTTGGAGGAGTGTTTAAACTAGGGACTGGGGGGGAGGGTAATTACACTATAGAAGGGGAAGATAGTGCAGATAGAGACCGGGGGCAAGGTAGTGGGACTGGGGGAGGAATGGAAGGAGGGACTAGAACAGTTCAGAAGGAAAGGTGTAGGGTAAAAAATATACATAAACCTCTCAAATGTATGTATACTAATGCCAGAAGCCTGACTAATAAAACTGGTGAACTGGAATTAGTGATGTGTGAGGAGGACTATGACATAGTGGGAATAACTGAGACATGGCTGGATGATAGCTATGACTGGGCAGTTAATGTACAAGGTTACATTCTGTTTAGAAAGGATAGTCAAAACCGGAGAGGGGGAGGGGTTTGCCTTTATGTAAAGTCCTGTCTAAAGCCCACATTCCGTGAAGATATAAGTGAGGGACATGAACATGTGGAGTCACTGTGGGTAGAGATACATGGAGCTAAAAACAACAATAAATTACTAATAGGAGTTTACTATAAACCACCTAATATACCAGAGTCCACAGAAAATCTAGTACTAAACGAGATAGACAAGGCGGCAAATCATAATGAGGTGCTTATTATGGGGGACTTCAACTACTCAGATATAGACTGGGAAACTGAAACTTGTATATCTCATAAAGGAAACAGATTCTTGGCAATAACCAAAGACAATTACCTCTCCCAACTGGTTCAGGACCCGACTAGAGGGACGGCCATACTGGACTTAGTATTAACCAATAGACCTGACAGAACAACAGACGTGCAGGTTGGGGGACACCTGGGAAATAGTGACCATAAAGTTATAACCTTCCAATTATCATTCAAAAGAGCGTTTCTACAGGGAGGAACAAAAATACCAAACTTCAAAAAAGCTAAATTTAGCCAACTAAGAGAGGCATAGGCCTAACTAACTGGGACAAAGTCCTCAAAAATAAAAATACAGCCACAAAATGGGACATCTTTAAAAACATCCTAAAATCTCATTGTGAGAGGTACATACCGTATGGGAATAAAAGGTTAAGGAACAAAAAGAAACCAATGTGGATAAACAGAACTGTAAAGAAAGCAATAAATGACAAAAAGCATATAAAACCCTAAAACAGGAGGGTAGCACGGAAGCACTGAAAAACTATAAGGAAAAAAACAGAACATGTAAAAAACAAATAAAAGCGGCCAAACTAGAGACCGAGAGATTAATTGCCAAAGAGAGTAAAACTAACCCTAAAATGTTCTTCAATTATATAAATGTTAAAAAGTATAAATCTGAAGGTGTCGGCCCTTTAAAGAGTAATGAGGGGGGAGTCGCAGAGAGTGACGAGGAGAAAGCAAAGCTGTTAAATATTTTTTTCTCCAATGTATTCACTGAGGAATATAAACTGTCAGATGAAATGCTGAATGTTGAAATAAATTCGCCATTAAAAGTGTCCTGTCTGACCCAGGAAGAAGTACAACAGCGACTTAAAAAGATCAAAATAGACAAATCGCCAGGACCGGATGGCATACACCCCCGTATCCTAAGGGAATTAAGTAATGTCATAGCCAGACCCTTATTTCTGATATTTGCGGACTCTATACTGACAGGGAATGTCCCACAGGATTGGCGCATGGCAAATGTGGTGCCGATATTCAAAAAGGGTCCAAAAACAGAGCCTGGAAACTATAGGCCGGTAAGTTTAACATCTGTTGTGGGTAAACTGTTTGAAGGTTTTCTGAGAGATGCTATCTTAGAGCATCTTAACGGAAATAAGCAAATAACGCCATATCAGCATGGCTTTGTGAGGGATCGGTCATGTCAAACTAATTTAATCAGTTTCTATGAGGAGGTAAGTTCTAGACTTGACAGCGGCGAATCAATGGATGTCGTATATCTGGACTTCTCCAAAGCATTTGACACTGTACCACATAAAAGGTTAGTATATAAAATGAGAATGCTTGGACTGGGAGAAAACATCTGTAAGTGGGTAAGTAACTGGCTCAATGATAGAAAACAGAGGGTGGTTATTAACGGTACATACTCAGATTGGGTCACTGTCACTAGTGGAGTACCTCAGGGGTCAGTATTGGGCCCTATTCTCTTCAATATATTTATTAATGATCTTGTAGAAGGCTTGCATAGTAAAATATCAATTTTCGCAGATGACACTAAACTGTGTAAAGTAATTAACACTGAAGAGGACAGTATACTACTACAGAGGGATCTGGATAGATTGGAGGCTTGGGCAGATAAGTGGCAGATGAGGTTTAACACTGACAAATGTAAGGTTATACACATGGGAAGGAATAATGCAAGTCACCCGTACATAGTAAATGGTAAAACACTCGGTAACACTGACATGGAAAAGGATCTAGGAATTTTAATAAACAGCAAACTAAGCTGCAAAAAACAGTGTCAGGCAGCTGCTGCCAAGGCCAATAAGATAATGGGTTGCATCAAAAGGGGCATAGATGCCCGTGATGAGAACATATTCCTACTACTTTACAAATCATTAGTCAGACCACACATGGAGTACTGTGTACAGTTCTGGGCTCCAGTGAACAAAGCAGACATAGCAGAGCTGGAGAGGGTCCAGAGGAGGGCAACTAAAGTAATAACTGGAATGGGGCAACTACAGTACCCTGAAAGATTATCAAAATTAGGGTTATTCACGTTAGAAAAAAGACGACTGAGGGGAGATCTAATTACTATGTATAAATATATCAGGGGTCAGTACAGAGATCTATCCCATCATCTATTTATCCCCAGGACTGTGACGAGGGGACATCCTCTGCGTTTGGAGGAAAGAAGGTTTGTACACAAACATAGAAAAGGATTCTTTACGGTAAGAGCAGTGAGACTATGGAACTCTCTGCCTGAGGAGGTGGTGATGGTGAGTACAATAAAGGAATTCAAGAGGGGCCTGGATGTGTTTCTAGAGCGTAATAATATTACAGGCTATAGCTACTAGAGAGGAGTCGTTGATCCAGGGAGTTATTCTGATTGCCTGATTGGAGTCGGGAAGGAATTTTTTATTCCCCTAAAGTGAGGAAAATTGGCTTTTACCTCACAGGGTTTTTTTGCCTTCCTCTGGATCAACTTGCAGGATAACAGGCCGAACTGGATGGACAAATGTCTTTTTTCGGCCTTATGTACTATGTTACTATGTTACTATGTAAGGTCTTTTCAAGGTCTTCCGAACCATGTCTCAGGTGTTGTCCCTCCCGGGTACTTCGGTCTCTGGTCAAGGCGGCCCAGAGTCCCTCAGGAGATGGACTGTGCCAAAGCTCGTCGCTGAATTGCACAGAAGGGGCATCAGGCATCCAGCGTCGGCACGAAAAGCCGAACTATACAGGCTGTTGATGTCGGAACCTGGTCCGTTAGAAGGGGAAGATTCGTCCCCATCCATTCGGCAATCTCTGGTGCAGTTGCAGGCCACCATGGATTCCCTCGCCTCTTCCGTGGCTGAAACCAGGACCAGGGTGGTGGACTTGGAATCCAGAACACTGTCGACATCCCAGGCGGTGGTCCCTCTCTCCGACCCTTCTTCATTTCAGCTACCGGCTCCAGGTACGGCCCCAGCAGTTCCAGTGGTAGCTCCAGCCCACTTCGTGCCGGACAACATCCGGAAAGACATCTTGGCAGGAAAGTATGTGAACCTGGCTTCAATTCTTATAGCATCCCATGATACCACTGACAACAAGACCTTTGATTGCGGGGAAATCTCGGTTGTCCTTAAGGCCAAGGATGCCCGTCTCAACCGTAAGCTCTCCGTGCCAGAGTTCGTTTTGGCCTTTAGCCTGTATAGAGACGTGGTCTGCTCCGCCTTCCCATCCCGGAGGGAGGAGCTAGATACGTATCTATACAGAGTCACTGATCTTGGGCACAAGTACGGCGGTATGGCTTTTTATGATTACCACCGCTCCTTCTCAGCTAAAGCCGCCGCCGCACAAACTCAATTTCAGTTTTCGGTTAACTGGGCCACTCTGGACATGGAGTTATTCTGCCGGCATTTCGCCGGTCTCCAGGCCCCCTCCTGTTCGACTTGCCAGTCGATCTTCCATTCGACGGAGTGGTGTCCTCAAGCAGCCACGGCTCAACCAGATAGGGTCCCCCCCGGCCCCTCCGGTGTCTCTCGCAGCCCCTCCTCCATGGACAAGTTAGGTAGGCCCATTGTCTATCTTGGCAACAGCCAAGTTTTTAATAATTTTAACTTTGGCACTTGTCTCTTCAGTGGCTGCAGGGCCCTGCACATCTGCACCATTTGCTTCAGGGCTCACCCCAGGTCCACGTGTCCAAAGCGGTTTTCCAAACAGCTATGACTAGCCGACTGCAATATCGATCTTTTGGCTTTCTTGTTGCGGGAACATCCGGCTCCGGGATTTGTGGACTCCTTGATTTCCGGCCTCTACTTCGGCTTCGACACTGGGATGGTGGCGCTCCCCCACGCTAACTGGGTGTGCGACAATCTTCAGTAGGCTAGGTCGGATCCCGCCGCTGTTCAGGAGCTCCTGAACTCGGAGGTTGAGAAGGGGTTCCTTCTGGGCCCATTCAACCTGATTCCATTTTCTCGTTGGCGGATCAGCCCCATAGGAGTTGTATCAAAGAAAGATTCCAATAAAAAACGCTTGATATACGACCTCTCAGCCCCTCATGATTCCGTCATCCCCAGCATCAATTCATTAATTCCATCTGAAGAGTTTGCCATGAGGTATGCGTCCATTGACGAGGCCATTACTCTTATCCTCAGGGCTGGGAAAGGCGCCTGGTTGTCTAAAACAGACATCGCAGACGCATTCAAACTACTTCCAATCGCTCCACATTTATGGCAATTGTATGGCATTCAATGGGAGAACAGTTTTTATTTTGCTAATCGGTTGACCTTCGGCTCTAAGAGCAGCCCATGGTTGTTCGACCAATTGGCTCAGGCTTTACACTGGATTCTGATCCAACACGGCAGTACTCCAGCGGTCATCCACTACCTGGACGACTTTCTCCTCATAGAACAACCACGATGCCACCCGTCAGGGCTTCACTCCCTCCTGGAGCTCTTTTCCTCCTTACGCATTACCATTTCGCAGGGCAAGACCTCTGGTCCTGACACCTCCATCACCTTCCTGGGCATTATCCTGGATTCCGACAGGATGGAAGCCAGGCTACCGGAAGTCAAGTTGGCACAAATCCGCGAAACCGTTTCCGGGGCTCTAGCATCTTCCCAGTTGACCAAAGTAGAGTTGCAGTCCATTCTGGGTAGATTAAATTTTGCCTTAAGGGTAATGCCCCAGGGTAGGGCCTTCATTTCACGTCTGCTCTCACTCCTCCCAGCAGCCCCAGAACCCGACAGCATTGTCCGCTTAGACAGGGCAGCCATGGCAGACTTGCGTATGTGGGACAACTTCCTTTCAGCATGGAACGGGGTTAGCCTGTTCGTCCCTTCCTGGACTCAATCTTCAGCTAGGGTGTTTTCTGATGCCGCGGCTTCCCGGGGGTTCGCTGCAATCTTCGGGTCCCACTGGTTAGCGGGTCCTTGGCCGCCTCAGATCAGTACTGATCCTCAGGCCCTTAGTTCTTCTCCATTTCTGGAATTTTATCCCGTCGTGGCAGCTGCCACAGTCTGGGGCCACCTTTGGGCCAATTCCAGTGTTATGTTTATTTCAGACAGTCAAGACTTGGTGGACATCATCACCAAGGGTCGGGCTAAGTCGGCAAAAATCATGTCCCTCCTGCGTAAACTGGTCTGGCTGTCCATGGTTAACAATTTCCATTTTTCATGTTCCCACATTTCAGGTGTTAGCAACACTGCGGCCGATGCTTTATCTCGATTCAATTTTCACACGTTTTTCCAGGAATGTCCAGAAGCCGACCAGACCGGGGCACGGATTCCCAGATTCAGCGACCTAATGTTGGATTAAGGTCACTGCTGGCTACGGCCAAGGACCTCATGCACCGGTCCCTCTCTGTCAACACGGCTCGCAATTACCACACCGGTTGGAGGCTTTTTCAAAATTCACCATAGATCATCCCCAACGGGATACAGCTTTCACACCCTACATCATGGCCTTCATGGCCTATTGTCATGTCAACCTTAAATTGGCACCCAGCACCATCCGTTTATACTTTGCCGGGGTGCAGCATTTCTTGGTGCTACAAGATCCAGAGCATCGATCTGCGTTCACGTATCAGGCCGTCAAAGCCACGCTCAGGGGCATGGAGAAGAGCAGTAGGGATACGACCCCTTCCCGACGGCCGGTATCCGGCGGACTATTTAGGCAGCTTTCAACAATCCTAGATGGAAATCCTTTTGGCCCTTCCGTTAGTTTGGTTATCAAGGCCGCAATGTATTTGAGCTTCTACGGCTTCCTGCGCCCTGGAGAGTTCTCCGTCACTTCCCCAAGGGCGACCTTCCTGAAGAGGAAACAACTATCCTGGAACCTGGATCACTTTGTCTTAAGCCCCAAACACACCAGTAAACGTGCAACATCTTGGTTCCAGACCAACAAGATTGACCTTATGGAGTGGTCAGCCCAATCCCTGGTTCTTAATCCAATAGAAAACTTGTGGGATGACATCAAAAATGCAGTTTCTGAGGCAAAAACAAGAAATAGAGAAGAATTATAGAGAAGAACTGTGGAATGTAGTCCAATCATCCTGGGCTGGAATACCTGTTCAGAGGTGCCAGAAGTTGGTTGACTCCATGCAACACAGATGTACAGCAGTTCTCAGAAACAGTGGTTATACAACTAAATATTAGTTAAATGATTCAAAGGAAAGCAAAATCTTCAAACATTTTTCAGTTTATATAGTAAATGTTTGAGTTTGTAAAGAAGAATACAAACACTGCAATTTTTTTGAACAGTCTAATATTCACTTTTCTTCAAAATTTTTTTAGAGGAACAACACATTTGATATATTTTTCTTCATGTTTTGATTTGGTATAGAATGTGTAGTGTTCCCAGTGCATTTGTGTGTATGGAAATAAAAGCTATTAGAAGGATTTTGAGCTTTATTCGCTTTTTTAAACACACTGCTATTATTTTTAACACAACTGTATGTATACTATTCTTGTGCTAAAAAAAATTAGATGAGAATAGCATTACGCTCTGTTCACATAACTTATGAAGCGTTATTTGTCCTAACAAATTTAATGCAAACTGAGCCTCCAAAGCAAGCAACAAAGTATTAAATTAGCAAGCTGAAATGGACAACTGAATGTCCCCTGGTCCTTTACAAAGTCCTTAGAACAAATAAATCTTGTGCAAGTTCTTTGTAGTGACCACATACAGTGAGGAATAGAAGTATTTGAACACCCTGCGATTTTGCAAGTTCTCTGAAATTCACATTGTAGGTGCATTCTCACTCTGAGAGACAGAATTTTTTTAAAAAAAATCTGGAAATCACATTGTATGATTTTTAGTGTTGAATCTTTTTTTATTGCATAGAAAAACAAAGCAATTAAACAGAGCAGCAATGACAATGTAGGCAGTAGATATCACCAATTCCAGATCCGGATAAAACATCAAGTAACAGTGCAAAGACGGACATAGAGAACGTCATATCTCCCTGGGCTGCACACAATGCGGCCCAAAGGAATCAGGTATCACATAGTACATATATATCAAGTGGCTCAGCAATGGGGGAAACAAAAAGTGTAACTCATAGAGCCATGCATGCTGGAAGGAAAGGAAATAAGAACTCAGGTCAAATTCCTAGATTACTCAATAATAGCAAGTTAAACAAAGGGCTACTAATATGTAGCTCACGGTGAAACATTGTATGATTTTTAAAGAATTTATTTGTCTTGCACTGTTGAACATAAGTATTTAAGCACCTGAGAAAATCAGTGTTAATATTTGGTACAGAAGCCTTTGTTTGCAATTACAGAGGTCAAATGTTTTACTGTAGTTCTTAACCAGGTTTGCACACACTGCAAGAGGGATTTTGGCCCACTTCTCCACACACATCTCCTCTAGATCTGTCAGGTTTCGAGGGTGTCGCTGAGCAACACAGAGTTTCATCTCCCTCCAAAGATGTTCTATCGGATTTAGGTCTGGAAACTGGCTAGGCCACTTCAGAACCTTGATATGCTTCTTACGGAGCCACTCCTTGGTTATCCTGGCTGTGTGCTTCGGGTCGTTGTCATGTTTGAAGACCCAGCTCTGACTGAGGGAAGGAGCTTGTTTCTCAAAATCTCACAATAAATGGCCCCATTCATCCTCTCCTTAATAAAATGCAGTCGTCCTGTCCCCTTCGCAGAAAAGCACCACCATAGCATGATGTTACCACCCCTATGCTTCACAGTAGGGATGGTGTTCTTGGGAAGCAACTCATCCTTCTTTTTCCTTCAAACACGACGAGTGAAGATTAGACCAAAAAGTTCTACTTTGGTCTCATCTGACCACATGACTTTCTCCCATGCCTCTTCTGGATCATCCAGATGGTCATTGGCAAACTCCAGACGGGCATGAACATGTGATGACTTGAGCAGGGGAACCTTCCGTGCAATGCATGATTTGAAACCATGACGGCGTAGTGTTCTACCGACAGTGACCTTTGAAACTGTGGTCCCAGCTCTCTTTATGTCATTGACCAGCTCCTCCCTTGTAGTTCTGGGCTGATTCCTCACCTATCTTATCATCAGTGATACCCCACAAGGTGAGATCTTGCATGGAGCTCCAGTCCAAAGGAGACCGACAGTCGTCTTTAGCCTCTTCCATTTTCTAACAATTGCTCCAACAGTTGATCTATTTTCACCAAGCTGCTTGGCAATTGCCCTGTAGCCCTTTCCAGCCTTGTGGAGGTCCACAATTTTGTCTCTGGTGTCTTCTGACAGCTCTTTGGTCTTGCCCATGGTAGCAGTTGGCGTCTGACTGACTGTGGGATGGACAGGTGTCTTTAAAGAGCTCAGACAGGTGCTACTAAGTTTTTTGAGTGGATTGAGTGGAGTAGAGGTGAACTTTTAAAAGGCACAGTAACAGGTCTTTGAGAGCCAGAATTCTTGCTGTTTCTCAGGTGTTAAAATACTTATGTTTAGCAGTGCAAGACAAATAAATTATTTAAAAATCTTATAATGTGATTTCCTGAATTTGTTTTTTACATTCTGTCTCTCAGAGTGGGAATGCACCTACAATGTGAATTTCAGACCCCTCCATGATTTTTAAGTGGCAGAACTTCAAAATCGCAGGGTGTTCAAATACTTCTGTTTCTCACTGTATATTTATATACATATATATAAGGGGTCTATTTTTTCAGCCTGAACAAGCCCAGTTTTTCAAGCCTCTCTGAACCCTTTGTATGTAGCTCTCATATATCCTTTTTAGAATGTGTAGTCCAAAACTGAATCCCATATTTAAAATGTGGTCTTACGAGGGATTTATTTAAAAATAAAGTAAAATTACTATATTTTTCAGACTATAAGACGCAAAAAGTCAGGGGAAAATGACAGTTAGTCTTATAGTCTGAATGATAATGTCATCAGCATGCAGAAAGTTCGGGGAGTGGGGAGTGGCTCTACTCATCCTACCTGATCTTCTTCCGGGTGCTGCACTGCATTGTGTCCTGAATGCTTACAGCATCAGGAAATAGTGCACATAGGTGCGTACTATGACCTGAAACTGTGCAACGTCAAGTCACAGTGCAGCGTGGGGTGGAAGAAGAGCAGGAAGCGATGAGTCCTGGATCTGGACAGTGGCATTGCTGTCTGGAGCAAGCAAGATATTTATTTTTTCTAATGTCGGATCTGAGGCTCATGGGGGTCTGATCTGAGGTCTGATGGGTGTCTAATCTGAGGATGATGGGGGTCTGATCTAAGGCTGATGAGAGCCTGATCTCAGGCTAATGGAGCCTGGGGGGCTGATCTGAGGCTGATGGAGCTTGGGAGTCTGGCGAGGGTCTGATCTGAGGTCTGATGGAGCTTGGGGATCTAATTTTTTGGGTCTGATCTGAGGTCTGATGAAGAATGGGGGTCTGATTTTGGGGTCTGATGAAGATTGGGGGCCTGATTTGAGGTGTAATGAAAAAACATTATAAACATTATTTTCCTTTTCTAAAACCTATATTTTATAGTCCGGTTCGTCATATAGTCCTTAAAATACGGTATAATGGGATCATAAGTTCTTATCTCTCTTTTTAGACAGCCTATAATTTTACAGGTTTATGCTTTTGTAGCTGCCCCCTGGCATTGAGTACTGCTGCTTAGCATACCTGTAAACATTTAAAATCAAGAGAAGAAAACCTTAATGTCCAGAATCCTACTTTGGCGCTGCAGGATGTGCAGAAGTAGGCCACCTTCACCACAAACAAGTTCAAATTTTCTGATCCGTGTTGCCAATGTTACGAACATAAAAATCCAAAAAAGCAAGATAGACTCAGTTTCTCCTCCTTTCTGCTCCACACGATCACACAGATAATCACTGTAGTTGGACTTCAATACTTTCCACACTCCCGATCTCCTCCTATGTTTCTTCCCAGAAACACAACATAGG
The DNA here is from genome assembly GCF_905171765.1 of Bufo bufo. Classification (NCBI taxonomy): domain Eukaryota; kingdom Metazoa; phylum Chordata; class Amphibia; order Anura; family Bufonidae; genus Bufo; species Bufo bufo. The sequence continues at coordinate 392,813,574 of NC_053392.1, forward strand.
GGATCCAAATAGTGAAGCACTGCTGCAGATTAAATCAGCCAAGGAAGTTTATTCTACTCACAAAAGATGTATAGTTGGTAGTGTTGAGCGAATCAAAGTTCACGAGGTGGACTTCGATCCGAATTTCAGGAAAAATTTAATTTGCTGCCAAGCTGAATTTCTTCATACTTTGTGGTAACGAATCGATTTTACCTGAAATGAAATGGTAAAAATAAAATACTAAAAAATCATCCATTTAAGCATGAAGAGGCCGCCATGGCCATCTTACTTGAAATTCCTGCGCAACGGTTACATATGACGTCACCATGCCGGCCGACGTCATGATGTCATTATGCGCTGCGTGAGATTTTGCGCTGGATCTTCAAGCAAGATGGCTACAGCGGCCTCTTCGCGATTAAATGGATAACATAAGTACAATTAAAATTTTAAAAAAATGTGCAAACACTAAAATGCTTTAATTTGGATATCAAATGCCATAATCAGCGATAAATGCAGCATCTGAGGGGTTCAAGGAGGTGGTGGGGGGTGATTACGCCTGCTATTTACAAAGAAATGCGCTTTGTGACCTTGTACACTTAGGTGAACTGAATTTTAGAGAACTTCGCTCTTCTCTAATAGACACTAATGTTTTCCTCACTCCCAATCTCCTCCTGTGTTCCTTCCCAGAAACACAACAGAGGGGTTCAAAATAGTGAAGCACTGCAGCAGATGAAATAAGCCAAGGTAATTTATTTTACTCACAAAAGATGTATAAAATCACTCATATCATAAAAGCCAGATTGCCTGGCATGCCCGACCCAGGGTACTGTAAGGGCCCTAAAACGAGGCGAAACCTGGGCCAGGACATCTGTCATTTATCTCTGATCCAGACAGTGAGAGCTGTAGGGACACTCAAGGGTTAGTAATGCTAAGTCCCACGCTAAGGATGAGTGAACCAATTCGGTCCGAACTTTGCTGTTTTAGTGCACATGTTGACATGTTGGTGGGAAAAACACTAGGGTGGAAGAAAAAGGGTTCTTAAATGACCCTTAGAGAAAGTGTGTGTGTGTGTGTGTGTGTGTCAGGTGGGGCTTGCCCTGGATGAGCCAGTTAGTACTGCAGCAGGCAGGGAGGGGCCCTAGTAGAACGAGCAGAATGTCTTTCTATCCTGGGCTGTGAATGAGGGTGGTTGGGTCTTACAGTGTCTGCCAAAAAAACGATCTTAGCAAGTCAGTGACAGTTAGAAATCAATCAAGCTTGTATTCTACTGCCAGGAACAGTGAAGGGAAAAGCTATAATAACAAAGAATAGGAATTGTTTGTAATAGGGACAAGCAGGTAAGCGGTCAGCCAGGGAGTCAGAATTGAGGAGCTGAGGCTGGCTGTGTCTCCTAACCGAATTGCAAACCTCAAAACCAGCTACCTGCAAGAATATCTTTTTATTTTTTTCCCATTTCCACAGAAATCTTTTTTGGGGGGTGTGGGTGATGGACTAAGTAAAAAATGTATAACATATTTTCTACCATCAATCTAGCATAGCATATAGAATACTAGTAAGAACTCTGTGTCAGATCATCTCACATATTTATATATATATATATTTTTTTTTTTGGAAAACCATATACATCAGTGATTGAGAACGAAATACTAGGGCTAAATCCATTTATTGTCTCTACACACACACAGTTCCAATTTTTTTTGTGGGGGTGGGTCATTGAATGTAATTAATCCAGCATATTGGTGATCAGTCCACCAATACACAGGATAGGGCAGCAATTTACTTGTGAGTGTTCATTTTAAATTGAGTGTCAGGCATCAATCTTCCTTTCTGTTTATTCTATTTCCACACGGTTAGAATTTAATATTTTTGGGGATTGTTAAATTTTTTGAAACCAGCATATAGGTGATCATTACACCAATACACAGGCTATGGCAGCAATATACCTGTGAGTAATAACGTAAAATTGATCGTTAGTCCTGGCCCTCAATCATCCATTTTTGTTTATTTGATATCCACACGGTTGGATTTTTTTTGGGGGGGGGATTGTTGAATTTAATAAGACCAGCATATAGGAGATCAGTACACCAATACACAGGCTAGGGTAGCAATTTACCTGTGAGTGTTATTGTGAAATTGAACATCAGGCATGGCCCTCAATAATCCGCTTTCAATTATTTTATATCCACATGGTTGAAATTTTATTTTTTGGGGGATTGTTCAATTTAATGAAACCAGTATATAGGTGATCGGTACAAATACTGGGGCAGCAATTTACCTATGAGCGCTAACCTAAAATTGAGCACCAGGCCTGGCCTTCAATCATGCATTTTATTTTATTTTATATCCACACTGTTGGAGTTTAATTTGTTTAGGGGGGGTCAATATAATTAATTCAGATTATAGGTATCTGTACAGCAATACACAGACTAGGGCAAGGTGTTAATGTAAAATTAAGGGTCAGCCCTCAATCCCCCATTTTAGTGTTGATCGAGCACCGTAGTGCTCGGGCCGAACACATCAGGATGTTCGGGTGCTCGACCGAGCACCCGAGTATAATGGAAGTCAATTGGAGAAACCGAGCATTAAACCAGATACCCCCTGCTCTGAAGAAGGGTGGGGGCCTGGTTCATAGGAAAATAAAAATGTAAGAAATTGATGGAAACAACACCAAAATGGTTCTGGAACAGCATGGGGAGGATGTCTGGATGCATCTTGTACTCGCAAGTCGCTGCTTGGAATGATGTTGTCCGAATAGTACGCCACTTTTACAGACTGACAATAATACACACAAAACCGAAGAAGAAAATCAATTTTAGAGGAAAAATAGATAGGAAACATTCTTTCCTGTATATTTACTTGTATATAAAGTGCAAGTGCTGCCGAAAATTACAAGGAAGAGACACTGCGATACAACTTGTATATCACATTGTGGTACAATTGTTCAGGGAGTGGGACTCATACACTCATAAAGCCTATGCACTAAGTTAAAGGGCTGCCAAAAATTACAAGGAAACGGCACTACAATACACCCTTTGTTACACATAAAGGAGGGCACCATACACAGCCTTGAAAAATTATGATTGATGGCCTGCTGGCGACCCTCAAAAACATTTGGAGCAAGGGCCTGCTGATCTGACCATCTAAAACATTATGGGCGAGGGCCTGCTGCCGTTTTGGTGACTGTAGATAACCTGGGGACGATCGCACATAACCGTGACAGCGAGGAACCATTCGGATGTCTGCCCTATCAACTTTTGATGTTATTTTCAGCCCAAACCATGTAGACCATGGGTAACGGGGGAATCATGGTTCGATTCCGGAGAGGGAGCCTGAGAAACAGCTACAGCTAGCACATCCAAGCAAGGCAGCATGCACGCAAATTACCTATTAGGTATAATTAGGTGAGGGCCTGCAGTTGAGCTGACCCTGTAAAAGATTTTAGGTGTGGGCTTGCAGGTGAGCTGACCCTGTAAAAGATTTTAGGTGCGGGCCTGATGGTGAGCTAACCCTGTAAAATATTGTAGGTGATGGCCTGCTGGTGAGCTGACCCTGTAAAAAATTATATGTGAGGGTCTGCTGGTGAGCTGACCCTGTAAAAGATTTTAGGTGCAGGCCTGCTGGTGAGCTGACACTCTAAAACAATATATGCGAGGGCCTTCAGGTGAGCTGACCCTGTAAAACATTATATGCGAGGGCATGCAGGTGAGCTGACCCTCTAAAGAATAATATGCGAGGGCCTGCATCTGAGCTGACTCTGTAAAACATTATATGCGAGGGCCTGCAGCTGAGCTGACCCTCTAAAAAATTATATGCGAGGGCCTGCATGTGAGCTGACTGTAAAACATTATATGCGAGGGCATGCAGGTGAGCTGACCCTCTAAAAAATTATATGTGAGGGCCTGCAGCTGAGCTGACCCTCTAAAAAATTATATGCGAGGGCCTGCATGTGAGCTGACTGTAAAACATTATATGCGAGGGCATGCAGGTGAGCTGACCCTCTAAAAAATTATATGTGAGGGCCTGCAGCTGAGCTGACCCTCTAAAAAATTATATGCGAGGGCCTGCATGTGAGCTGACCCTGTAAAACATTATATGCAATGGGCATATATGCGAGGGCATTATATGTGACGAATAAGCATGTTGATATGATGGAAGAGGAGGAGGAGGATGAGAAAAGGAAGATTCAACCATATACCCTTGTTTGTGGAGGAAGGGGTGCATGGGAATACAGTGTGTTCAGTACATTATAAACAACACATTTAAAGTGCCTTTATGTTCAGCCGCTTTCCTCTGGTGGAGTCAAGAAGTCATGGTCAATCCAGTCCTTGTTCATTTTTATAAGAGTCAACCTGTCAGCATTTTCAGTTGACAGGCGGATACGCTTATCTGTTATAATGACACCAGCAGCACTAAATACCCGCTCAGACAAAACGCTGGCGGCAGGGAAGGCCAGCACCTCCAAGGAGTAGAGCGCCAGTTCGTGCCACGTGTCCAGCTTTGTAGCAGGCGCAGCACTATGAAGTACCTTTTGTGCTGTGGCATTAGAAGAATTCTGATATTTCTGACTTTTTAGTCTAACCAGACTGTCTATTACTCTGTGTAATTTTTCCAGCGCCGTTCTATGGAAACAGTAGGTTTAAAGAGCACACCAAATGCTTGAAATAACTTCTTTATAAACCTCAACCTTTCTTCCTATATAACACTGCCGCCTCCGCAGCAGATAGTGAAAAATAGCGGCGGCTGGGGACTGCATAACGAGGGATGGCCACCGACATCAGGCTGCGGAAGGCCTCAGTGTCCACAAGCTTAAATAGCAACATTTCCAGGGCCAGTAATTTGGAAAGTTGCGCATTTAGTGCTATGGCCTGTGGGTGGGTGGCTGGGTATTTGCACTTACGTTCAAATGCCTGGGGTAAGGACATTTGTATGCTGTGCTGGGACACGGAAGTGGATGTGGTCACTGATGGTGCTTGCGAAGGTCCAGGTGCAGGGCGGGATGCATCTGGGCCTGCGCCTTCGACAGGGGATTGGCCAGCAATTAACACAGGGGAAGAGGAGGCAGTGGTGTGATCCGCAGACACAGATTGTGGACCCAGGCGTTTGTCCCACTTATTACGGTGCTTGGATGCCATAGGGCGGATCATGCTGGTGGTGGTGAGGTTGCTAGTTCTCATTCTCATTTTCTTATGGCACAGGTTGCAAACTACTATTCTTTTGTCATCTGCACTTTCCCCAAAAAAGCGCCATATACCCCTTGGCAATGGAGATTTCCACAAGGGGTTGCACCGTTGAACAGTTGCGGGCCTGTGTGGTGTGGCCTGTCTTCTCCCTTTTGCCACCCTGTTGCGGTGCTGCAGATCCCTCCCCCTCTGTACTGCTGTCCTCGCTCGGCTTTCCACCTTTTTAACAAATATCTGTTTATTGGTTTTTCAATATAAACATGTGCATCAAATTACATCAAATCTGTAAAAAATATGAGCAAGCATTACATCATTTGTAGAGCACAGTAGCATATATCCAGAGAACATAAATGCATGTTTTTTGCTCTCCTAAGTACATCTGATTGCGTTTTATATAGCAAAAGGAAAACTAAAGAACATATTCTCTACATTAGTTTTTATCTTGTTGCTTAGTTAAGACGGTGAGATCGGCTTTCCACCTTTCCAGGTTGGGTCAGTGACCTCATCGTCCACCACCTCCTCTACCACTTCCTCACTCTGATCATCCTCCTGATTTGTTAAGCTAACCACAACCTCAGTGATTGACAACTGTGTCTTATCCTCTTCATCAACCTCTTGAGACAGTAATTGCAGTTGACTTATTGGCAACTGTGTCTCATCATCATCCACCTCATTAAACACTAATTGCCGTTCCCCACCCTCATGTTCTTGTGACTGTGGATGTTCAAGAGGTTGGGAATCAGGGCACAAGATCTCATGTCCCTCTTCAAGCGTGCTTGGCGAGAGGGCCAAATCAAGTAATGGCGATGAAAAGAGGTCCTTGGAATATCCAAGTGTGGGATCACTTGTTTGGCCAGACTGTAAATGGTGGGAGGAAGGAGGATCAGGGTGAGGATTGTGTTGACCAGACTGCGTGGTGCTTAACCGACTGGAAGCATTATCTGCTGCAATCCAACCGACCACCTGGTCGCACTGGTCTGATTTCAAGAGTGGTGTCCCACGCCACCCTGCAAACTGGGACATGAAGCTAGGTATCTTGGTTGATTGTTTTTCTTGTGCTCTGGCAGCAGGCACTGTTTCTCCGTGCCCAGGGCCACGGCCTCTGCATGCACCATCAGCATCACGGCCACTTCCCCGTCCCTTACTGCTCACCTTCTTCATTTTAAATGTGATATATGCTTGAAAGTATGTCACACGCACAGTAGCGTAGGATTTGGAAGTGTATGTGCAAAAAAATTTGCAAAGGTATTTGTGATGAGGAAACGTTATACAGGACAGGTTCTACAGGTAATGTCACAGTTCGCAGTGTCTACGGAAAAAGTGTACTGGATGTCACTGATATTTTAGGGATGCGCACACTTTAAACAGGAGATGTGGCGCTGATAATTTAACTGTCCGCAGCAGACACCATCTACGGAAAGAATACAAATAAAACAGAAAGTCAGTCCTGTGTCCCAACACGGACAATTACTTGCGCTGCTGCTGGTCCCGGAATAGTTTGGTAGGTTTCACACTGGCAAAGTCAAGTCAATAGGTTTTGGAACCGCGCTGCTGGAAACTATGTGTTCCGGTCACAAGTGGATGGTACAAGGGTGTCAGCCCCTCTCCTCAACACCAAAAGATACGATCCTCCTAGATCTCCTCCTCTACAGGATTTAAGGAGATAGGCAAAATAGTGAAGCACCCTTGAGAATCTTATCATAAAAAGGTTTTATTCTACTTACAACAGGTCAGTAGACAAAAGGCATAAAAATACAAAGTGATCGTCACGTTCCTGCCCGACCCGGGTTTCGCTGCCTCGCTTCTTCAAGGGCGATGACTGAGCATGCTCACAATCAAGCCTTTTAAATAGCCCAGCTGTCTCATTATTCAAGCGGGTGTGGTTCCGATCCGTATAATATACTTTCAAAATTAACAGTTTTACATCATATAGCATAAAATCACATTCATTAGTACTTTTAGTGCAATCACCTTTAAAATGTAGACATAAAAATACACACGGGAGCAGATTATTACTCCCTATTGCCAGTTCATATGTAAACCCTTTCGGGTTACCGCTAGTATTCATATTCAATATATAAATTCAGCCTCCTTATAGGAATCAACCCCCCAAATGGTCTTCTCGTATCCTGAAAGTGTTCCAACTCAATCTATTATAATAGTCCTACCATCCTATACATTCCATCCACTCCTAGAATATTATACAGATATTCTCCTTCTACTCCCGGAACGTCACTCCGGTTATCTCCGCCCACTTTTGGAGCGTCACTCCGCAAAACGCCATCCATTCCTGGGGCGTCGCTCAGGTGGTCTCCACCCACTCTTGGAGCGTCACTAAGAAGGACGCCACCCACTCCGGTAGCGTCATTCAGGTGTTCTCGACCCCGCCTCCACCTCTGACGCTCCTATCACGAAACGTCATGGTCCAATGGAGCAGCCAGGAAACTTGACGTCACCCAAAGGTCCTTAGGAGGCCAGGTAGAGAGCAGCCGAACGGCGTCATCGGTAAGATAGCTTTACAGTAAGCATGGTTTTAGGTCAAATTCGATGTTGAGCCCACTGGGTTGTAGGGTCCCTAGCTGGTAAATCCACTCCACCTCTTTTCTATTGATTTGTGCCAGCGAGTCCCCTCCACGCCAGTGTGGCTTGACAGTTTCAACTCGAGCGAATTTTAACCCATACGGATTTTTTCCATGCAATAATTTAAAGTGTGCTGATACACTATGGGTCATTAGGCCTTTTCTGATGTTCCGTAGGTGTTCTTGTATCCTAACCTTCAACTTCCTAATTGTCCGTCCCACGTACTGGAGCCCGCAAGGGCATTCCAGTACGTAGATTATGCCCTCATTCTCGCACGAGCAATTGTTCTTTATACGAAATTCGACCCCATTTTTTTTAGATACTATATGTTTAATATTTATTTGACGTTCTTTAAAGTTCCGATTCTTACAACCTGCACAAAATCCACACCAAGTAAATTTTCCTTCTTTTTTCACCTTTAAGTTTACTGGGGGTATGGCACTACGTACGAGTTTTTCTCTAATGTTGGTCGCTTTTTTAAAAATAAAAGAGGGATTCGCGGGTATTATTTTTCCTATTATTGGATTGTTTTTTAAAACTCCCCAGTTCTTTTTCACCATTTTCTTGACGTTATCTGACATGGAGCAAAATTTGGTCACAAATGAAAATCTGTAGTCCCTATCTTCCTTTTCCACTAATCCTTTTGTATGTTCCTTTCTTCCCCTTGTTTCCATCTCTACATTCTGTATGCATACATCTAGATTGGCCTCGTCATATCCTCTCTCCACAAATCTATTTTTTAACACCCCACATTGTGTTCTATATTCACTCACTTCTGTACAGTTACGGGCCATCCTCTTGAACTGCCCTTTCGGAATGTTCTTAAGCCATGGGCCGTAATGACAGCTCTTCATATCAATATAGGAGTTTACGTCTGTTTCTTTAAAATAGGAGCTGGTGAGAAAACGCCCTTTTTCCATCCTGATACAATTCAGACCTGCGGATTGCGGCTTTTTATGTTGCGGGCGGCGGTGCCATCGGTTCCCTGTGGGGCTGTAGTTGGGACCCGATGGCATGGAAGGCATCGCCGCTGCCTTCCTGTGACGTGCCTGTGAGATCCAGCCCCCTGGTGTCAAAAAACCAGTCCGGCAAAATCTGCCTTCCAAAAACCGTATGGCATTCCTTTCCTTCTGCGCCCTGCCATGTGCCTGTACAGCAGTTTACAACCACATATAGGGTGTTTCTGTAAACTACAGAATCAGGGCATTTGAGTTTTGTTTGGCTGTTAACCCTTGCTTTGTAACTGGAAAAAAATCTAAAAATGGAAAATCTGCCAAAAAAGTGAAATTTTGAAATTGTATCTCTATTTTCCATTAATTCTTGTGGAACACCTAAAGGGTTAACGACGTTTTTAAAATCAGTTTTGAATACCTTGAGGGGTGTAGTTTCTAGAATGGGGTGGTTTTTGGGTGGTTTCTATTATGTAAGCCTGAACAAAGTCAGTTCAGACCTGAACTAGTCCTTAAAAAGTGGGTTTTTGAAAATTTGGGAAAAATTTGAAGATTTGCTTCTAAACTTTTAAGCCTTGTAACATCCCCAATAAAATATCATTCCCAAAATGATCCAAACATGAAGTAGACATATGGGGAATGTAAAGTAATAACTATTTTTGGAGGTATTACTATGTATTAAAGAAGTAGAGAAATTGAAACTTAATAATTTTTCAAAATTTTTGGTAAATTTGGTATTTTTTTTATAAATAAAAATGATTTTTTTTTACTTCATTTTACCAGTGTCATGAAGTACAATATGTGACGAAAAAACTATCTCAGAATAGCCTGGATAAGTCAAAGCGTTTTAAAGTTATCAGCACTTAAAGTGACACTGGTCAGATTTGCAAAAAAATGGCCTGGTCCTTAAGCTGAAAATGAGCCCGGTCCATAAGGGGATAAACAGGAGATGTGGCGCGGATAACTTAAGTGTCCGCAGCGGACAACGTCTACGGAAAAAGTGCACTGGTATTTTAGGGATGCTCACAATTTACACAGGAGATATGGCGCGAATAATTTAACTGTACACAGCGGCCTATTACACAGTATTTTGAGCAGGATGCGCTAAAAATATATATTGCTACTGTCACACACAATAGTCCTTAAAAGCACTTCTGGGTCTATGAAACGTTTTTGTAGAAAAATGTAAAGTTTTTTGTATAAAAATCTTCCTATTACACTCCCTACTCCCTGTCCCTTCCTATGCACAGCTCTCCCTAATACTGAGCAATTTAGGGCAGGTTGCGCTGCAAACATATATTGCTGCTGTCACACACAATAGTCCTTACAAGGACTTTTGGGTGTATGAAACGTTTTTGTAGTAAAATTCAATTCAATTACACTCTCTACATATTCTGTCCCTTCCTATGCTCAGCTCTCCCTGACTTAGAATGAGCCGAACATGGGTCATCGGGTGCTATATAGCACCCGATGACGCGTTTTGGCCAGCCAATCACTGTAATGCTAGTATCCAACATGGCTACTGGCATTACAGTGAGGGCAGCACTTACCTGCAAGTTTATTGGCTGCTTAGCAGCCGCAAAACGTTTGGGGGGGGAGACTCGAGCAATGCGCTCGCGGCCAAATACCGCCATGCGCCGAGCATAGCGATGCTCGAGCCGAACTGGTATTTGGCCTAACATGCTTGCTCAACACTAATCCATTTCCATTTATTTTTGGAATAATTTTTTTTTGTGGATCGTTCAATTTAATGAAACCAGCTTATAGGTGATCGGTTCACCAATACACAGGCTAGGACAGTAATTAAGCATGGGTTCACATCACATTTTTGCCATATGTTTTACATATACAAAAAAACTGATGTCTCAGACTGATGCCATACTTTGACATCTTATGTTCAGTCCGTGTCGGTCGGCACTGTGTTTGACGGGTGCCCGGTCAGTGGGTCGATCTCCCAAAAAACAACTGGAGAAAAAGACCGGCACTCCAAATTGCTGGTATAGTGGATATTTATAGGTCAAATAACACAATATTAGTGACACGTTTTGGCACTTATAGTGCCTTTTTCAAACTAGTGCATGAGTGGCAATAGACACACACAAAACAGATTTAAATAGACTGCCCAATGTCACATGATCGGACTTCACGTTGCCAAGCAACCATGTATTCAGTGTTCACTCTTGGGGGCGGGTTATACAAAACAAAGATCAGCCGTGGCAAAAGGTGAGTATCAATAGAGTAGAAGCGATACTTTAGTTGCGCTGAGGAAAGAAACATTTGAAAATATAATTACAAATTGCATTCATAAGTGACTTAAGTCCCTTGGGTTCTAGCGTCTGGAGTCGGTGTATCCAATACGCGTCTCTCTTCGTGAGGATCGCAGCCCTATTACCACCACGGCGGGGCAATGGTACTTCTTCTATAATCTGGAACCGTAGCTGTGCAATATTATGATGATGTGCATGGAAATGATGGGGAATAGGTAAAAGTGTATTGCCCTTCCTAATGGTCGATTTATGTTTACTAAACCGGTCTTTCATACGCATCGATGTTTCACCCACATAGGCTAGGCCACAGGGACATAGATAATGAATTTATTCCCCATGTAATAACAATTTCTTTCGTTAACCTCCTCTTGGCCTATCACAACTTACTTCCTCTGCCACGCATGAACAGGGCAATATACTTGATCTAGTCTTCTTCCGTAGTTGCTCAGTCTCAAACTTTAATAACTTATCCTTCCCACTTTCTGACCACAATCTTCTTTCATTTACCATAAAGACCTCTCACTTTTCTCATGGCAATCCTACTTTTCACACTTACAGAAATCTACACACCATTAATTGCCAGCAACTTATTAACACCCTACAATTAGCTCTTACCCCAATCACTTCCCTCCCCTGTCCAGACTTGGCTGCCAATCATTACAACCAGACCCTCAAAACCACCCTAGATGAAGTTGCTCCAATATCAATCCGACTCTCTCAACACAGAACACGGCAACCCTGGCACACACCTGAAACACGTTTTCTACAGCGCTGCTCCAGATGTGCAGAATGCTTATGGATAAAATCGCGAATATCAGCAAACTTCCTCCATTATAAATTTATGCTCAAAACATATAATTCGTCTCTCAACATTGCCAAACAAAACACCTCTCTCATCTTCTCACTCTCAAATAACCCAAAACGACTCTTTGACACTTTTAATTCTCTTCTAAGCCCTAAAATTCCAGAACCTGTCACTGACCTCTGCTCTGATGGCATGACCACTTACTTCAGAGACAAGATTGGCAATATCCGGCAGGAAATAATTTCCCGGTCCCAAATAATTTCAATCCTCCTCCCTCCAATTCCTCCACATGCTCTTTCTCCTCGTTTGGCCCTATAACAGAGGAAGAAGTCTCCAGGCTTTTCTCTTCTTCTCGACCCACAACCTGTAGCAGTGATCCTATTCCATCACACCTCCTCCAGTCCCTCTCCCCGGCTGTCATCACTCACCTAACTACAATTTTTAACCTCTCTCTCTCTTCTGGTATCTTTCCCTCCTCTTTCAAACACTCTATTATCACCCCACTGCTAAAGAAACCATCTCTTGACCGGACTTGTGCTGCTAACTACAGACCTGTTTCTAACCGCCCCTTCATCTCTAAACTCTTGAACGTCTTGTCTACTCTCGCTTAATAAACTATCTCTGTGCAAACTCTTTTCTTGACCCCTTACAATCTGCCTTTCGCCCTCTTCACTCTACAGAAACTGCCCTTACTAAAGTGTCTAACAATCTCCTAACAGCAAAAAGAAATGGGGACTATTCGCTACTGATTCTGCTGGATCTCTCTGCAGCGTTTGATACCGTAGACCATAAACTCCTCCTCACCATGCTCCACTCAATTGGCCTTAAGGACACTGCTCTCTTTTGGTTCTCTTCCTATCTCTCTGGCCGCTCTTTTAGTGTATCATTCTTCTTCTCCTCTGCCTCTTGATGTCGGCGTTCCTCAGGGCTCAGTACTAGGTCCTCTACTCTTCTCCCTCTATACAGCCCCCATCGAACAGACTATCAGTAGATTTGGCTTTCGATACCATCTCTATGCTGATGACACCCAACTATACACTTCATCCCCTGACATCACCCCTGCTATACTCCAAAACACCAGTAATTGTCGGGCAACTGTCTCTAACATCATGTCCTCTCTGTATCTAAAATTGAACCTCTCAAAAACTGAACTGCTTGTCTTTGTCCCATCTACTAACTCCACTAAACTTGATATTTCAATTTCGGTCTGCAGCACTATCATAACTCCTGTGCAACATGACCTCTGTCTTGGGGCCACATTTGACTCTGATCTTTCCTTTGTTCCCCATATTTAATCACTTACACGCTCTTGTCGTCTGCACCTCAAGAACATTGCCATAATCTGGCCTTTTCTTACGGTAGATACCGCAAAAACTCTTGTTGCCTTGATTCATTCTCATCTTGACTACTGCAACACATTACTAATCGGTCTCCCTCTCACTAAACTCTCCCCCCTTCAGTCTGTCCTAAATGCTGCAGCCAGGCTCATCTATCCATCCAACCGTTACACTGATGCTACTAGTCTGTGTCAGTCACTTCACTGGCTGCCCATCCACCACAGAATACAGTTCAAACTTCTCACCCTTACCCACAAAGTTCTCCACAGTGCTGCACCTCCATACATCTCCATCTAGCACCCTACTCGTACTCTTCATTCTGTTAGCGTCCTAAAATTAATAACCTCCACAATTCGTACCTTTCACTCCCGTCTTCAAGACCTTTCTCGAGCTGCACCTACTCTCTGGAATACTCTGCCCCGGAATATTAGGTCAATTCACAACTTCTCCACCTTCAAACGTGCTTTAAAAACACATCTTTTCAGGCAGGCTTATCAAGCTACCTAAAATGACTTTTCCCAGACTAAACCTTTCCCCAACCAACTCCTATGGCCTAAACTCGATCCTCTAGTAGTCCCAAACCCAAAGCAGATCGGCCGGCACCACTCCTGTCAGTTCAATAATGGCTCAAATCCTACTTATCACAATCAACTACCTTATGTGTCACCCCCAATTTCTCATAGATTGTAAGCTCTTGCGAGCAGGGCCCTGACTCCTAGCATTTCAGTTGCATATTAGCCAGTTAGTTTTGTTTCGTACATGAACCCTATGAATTTATAAAGCGCTGCGGAACATGGTGGCGCAATATAAATAAATTTTATTATTATTATCTATTCTTATGTCTCTATGTTGTGCCATTCCTTTATTATTTCTACTAGAAGTTATGAATAATTGCTAGCTGTCTGCAGTAAGGGTACAGAGGGGAGTTAACAAGTTGGGGGGGTGTACCTGCACAGTCTGAAAATGGCAGCACTGATTGGATAGAGGGAGACTGAGCAGGTACACACCCCCAACCTGTTACCTCCCCTCTGTACTCTTACTGAAGGCTAATAGCAATTCATTCATAACTTCTAGTGCAAATAATAAAGGAATGACACAACATACAGACATAAGAATAGATGCTCCAGAAATGTTATTACATGGGAAATGCATGGAGCTATTAAAACAGGCATGTCAGGAGTGGTGACAGGACTTCTTTATATGTGTGGATGGGTCTCCCATTGAAATCAATGGAACTGTAATTAACAGTCAGGTCCGTAAATATTGGGACATCGACACAATTCTAACATTTTTGACGCTATACACCACCACAATGGATTTGAAATTAAACGAACGAAGATGTGCTTTAACTGCAGACTGTCAGCTTTAATTTGAGGGTATTTACATCCAAATCAGGTGAACGGTGTAGGAATTACAACAGTTTGCATATGTGCCTCCCACTTTTTAAGGAACCAAAAGTAATGGGACAATTGGCTTCTCAGCTGTTCCATGGCCAGGTGTGTGTTATTCTCTCATTATCCCATTTACAAAGAGCAGATAAAAGGTCAAGAGTTCATTTCAAGTCTGCTATTTGCATTCAGAATCTGTTGCTGTCAACTCTCAAGATGAGATCCAAAAACCTGTCACTATCAGTGAAGCAAGCCATCATTAGGCTGTAAAAACACAACAAACCCATCAGAGAGATAGCAAAAACATCAGGCGTGGCCAAAACAACTGTTTTGAACATTCTTAAAAAGGAAGGAACGCACCGGTGAGCTCAGCAACACCAAAAGACCCGGAAGACCACAGAAAACAACTGTGGTGGATGACCGAAGAATTCTTTCCCTGGTGAAGAAAACACCCTTCACAACAGTTGGTCAGATCAAGAACACTCTCCAGGAGGTAGGTGTATGTGTGTCAAAGTCAACAATCAAGAGAAGACTTCACCAGAGTGAATACAGAGGGTTCACCACAAGATGTAAACCATTGGTGAGCCTCAAAAACAGGAGGGCCAGATTAGAGTTTGCCAAACGACATATAAAAAAGCCTTCACAGTTCTGGAACAACATCCTATGGACAGATGAGACCAAGATCAACTTGTACTAGAGTGATGGGAAGAGAAGAGTATGGAGAAGGAAAGGAACTGCTCATGATTCTAAGCATACCACCTCATCAGTGAAGCATGGTGGTGGTAGTGTCATGGCGTGGGCATGTATGGCTGCCAATGGAACTGGTTCTCTTGTATTTATTGATGATGTGACTGCTGACAAAAGCAGCAGGATGAAGTGTTTCTGAAGTGTTTCGGGCAATATTATCTGCTCATAATCAGCCAAATGCTTTAGAACTCATTGGACGGCGCTTCACAGTGCAGATGGACAATGACCCAAAGCATACTGCAAAAGCAACTAAAGAGTTTTTTTAAGGGAAAGAAGTGGAATGTTATGCAATGGCCAAGTCAATCACCTGACCTGAATCTGATTGAGCATGCATTTCACTTGCTGAAGACAAAACTGAAGGGAAAATGCCCCAAGAACAAGCAGGAACTGAAGACAGTTGCAGTAGAGGCCTGGCAGAGCATCACCAGGTATAAAACCCGGCATCTGGTGATGTAACGCAGGAAAGGTTAAAGGACCTTAACATGTATAGCTTGGAAGAAAGAAGAGACAGAGGGGATATGATAGAAACTTTTAAATACATAAAGGGAATCAACTCGGTAAAGGAGGAGAGCATATTTAAAAGAAGAAAAACTACCACAAGAGGACACAGTTTTAAATTAGAGGGGCAAAGGTTTAAAAGTAATATAAGGAAGTATTACTTTACTGAGAGAGTAGTGGATGCATGGAATAGCCTTCCTGCAGAAGTGGTAGCTGCAAATACAGTGAAGGGGTTTAAGCATGCATGGGATAGGCATAAGGCCATCCTTCATATAAGATAGGGCCAGGGGCTATCCATAGTATTCAGATATATTGGGCAGACTAGATGGGCCAAATGGTTCTTATCTGCCGACACATTCTATGTTTCTATGTCTATGCGTTCCAGACTTCAGGCTGTAATTGACTGCAAAGGATTTGCAACCAAGTATTAAAAAGTGAAAGTTTGATTTATGAGGATTATTATGTCCCATTACTTTTGGTCCCTTAACAAGTGGGAGAAACATATGCAAACTGTTGTAATTCCTACACCGTTCTCCTGAT
Organism: Bufo bufo; assembly: GCF_905171765.1. Taxonomy (NCBI): domain Eukaryota; kingdom Metazoa; phylum Chordata; class Amphibia; order Anura; family Bufonidae; genus Bufo; species Bufo bufo. The sequence goes on from NC_053392.1 coordinate 392,829,845, forward strand.
TTGGATGTAAATACCCTCAAATTAAAGCTGACAGTCTGCAGTTAAAGCACATCTTGTTCGTTTCATTTCAAATCCATTGTGGTGGTGTATAGAGCCAAAAATGTTAGAATTGTGTTGATGTCCCAATATTTATGGACCTGACTGTAACTGACACATGAATAACAATGTAAAACTAAGTGGCAAGCATGTAGGCACACCACAAAGTGTAACGTCCTAGCAGAGACACTGTATGTAACACCGACCTAGTTGAATTGTTTGAGAAGCTCACACTGCTAAGTCTAATCTCACTCTTTGCTGCTTGAGATCCTGTATAATTATCACTAGCACTAAGTGTGATTTGTATTTTTAGCTTTTTTTTTTTTTACGAGTGTCATAGCTTTCTCATAAGGTTTACTGTTATATCTGCTTTGTAGAGTTTTGCTTGAAAGCAAAAGTAAACATTTTTATACCAGAAATGCCTCCTAAAGTGATAACTGCAGAGACTCTCACCTAGTTTGTTGTATAGGTGTCAGTCTTATAGAATCCAAACTAGATCAGTTCCTATAATTTTTTTACCATTATGTTCAGGATTAAATTCAAAATATAAAAAAACTGCATTCATTTTTAACTGCATAATAATAATAGATACCACTACTGCTAATAATAATAATACGGTGGCTCAGTAGTTATCACTGGTTCCTTTGCCAGCGCTGAGGTCCTAGTTTCAAATCCGACCAAGGACAACATCTGCATGAAGTTTGTATGTTCTCCCCGTGTCTGCGTGGGTTTCCTCCGGGTTCTCCGGTTTCCTCCTACACTCTAAAGACATACTGAAAGGGACCTTAGATTGGGAGCCCCAATGGGGACAGGGTGATGCTAATATAAGCGCTATATAAGTGCATAAAATAAATAAATAACTTTCTAATTAACCTGAAGAACCGTGACAAATTTGAACTTTGTTTTATGATAAAAAGATAAGCATTCTGGTGCAACATTCTTGGATATTCAGTGTCAGGGAAATACAGGAAGAGAAAATATGGTGGGCAATCTGTTAATAAAAGTACAGTCCCATGTAGCAGCCATTGAGTAAACCTGCAATACTTTGTTACTATCAACAATCATTTAACCATCTATTTTTACAAATCCATTTGAAAACCAGGCCAACTCACATGTCAGTGTACTTTTCAGCAGCAGCTTGGTTGACCAAGGGCTGTTATAAGGGACTGTACCTTTAAAAAAAGGCAAATAGGGTTATGTACTGTTGGGATGTGTTACATGTTCCATTCAGTTTGATTGTGATGTGTAAATAAGCGTACTCAAAAAGGACCCACTCTAAATAACCTAAAAGTGCTAATGTAGTATACTTAAACCCAATATATATTTCACAAATCATAATGCCAAACAGTAATGAAATAATACATCAAGGTGGCGACCAGTTTTATAATGTTTAACGTATTTTGTAGTTTAACACATACGCATACATCTCAGACAGGGAACACATGACATATACACAGCTCACACAGGGAATATATGGAAAACACATGGTGCATACACAGCAAACATAGGAGACATATATACACAAATTTACACACGGGACACATGGTGCATACACAGCTCACACAGGTGACACATACATACACCGCACACAAGGAACACATTGCCCAAAAACAGCTCAGACATGTGCACAGACATCTCACAAGGGACACATTGCACATGCACAGCTTACCCTGGGGATACATGGTGAATACACAGCTCACACATGGGGCACATACAGCTAACAGAGTGAACACACTACTCACACAGGGAGCACATGAACACAGCTTACACAGGGGACACATGGAGTATACACAGCTCACATAGGGAACATGTACAGTAGCATGCACACACAGTTCACAAAGTAAATACATGGAGTACACATAGGGGACACATGGCACTCATGCAGCTCATACAGGGGACACATAGAGCACACATTACCCACACATGCACACAGAGCTCACATAGGGATCACAAGGCGCGCACACAGGGAACACAAGGTGCATAAAAAGGTTACAAAAGAAACCAGCAGCAACCAGAATAAGTCTGAGCACTGAGCTGGGCTCAGCTGTATGCAGCATGGATTGTCATGTGTCGGTATTTAACAGGCAGCCTGCTGACCACAGGTTGCCTGTTATTTAGGTTCCACCTGCAATTGTGTCTGACCTGGCGTACTTACTTCCTGCTGATATCCGACGATCCTCTGCCTACTCCTTGTGTACTTTTGCTGTTCTCCTGGTATTCTGATGATGTGGTCAAAATACTCATTTGCCTAATAATTCTGCACGCAGTGTATATATAGCAAGAGCAAGGTAGGAAGTGATTATGAGTATATATACACACTGATCAGACACCACTGCAGACAAGACATCATCATGGGTTCATGAATGCAGCAGTCACTTTCAGTCTGTGGTAGTTTCTATCCTAGGAAGGGGCAATAATCTCCGAGCATTTAGGAGACTGATTGTTTTGGGTACTTCAGGCTAATATCAACATGCACGTGATGTTGCGGTTCTTTCATGTGTAATACGGGGGGGGGGGTAATAACTATATAACTGCACTAGATTGCAGAATTTTCCCAATTCCCCGTTTTTTTTTTTTTTGGGGGGGGGGGGGGGGGGGGTGTTTCTCTCCAAATGAGAAGGAGGCTTGAAACGCATATTGTTTGGTGCCATGTTGGAGACTGTGGGTGTGTTTCTCATTACTCACCATGCCTATCTTGTAGCAGCTAGCCAGCAAATCAGGAGATTGCATGTGAAGCCCACACCCTCCTTGTCCCCCTTTTTAAATCAGAACCTTCCCAGGTATAATGGAGCTATCATCTGGCCCCAGGAACACATCTCTGGTCACACAGTTGGGGCAGATTAAGAGTTTGGTATATATATATGGTGCATATAATATTAGGCCTTGCACTGTTGCATAGTATGAATGCTAAGGGACTGTGACTTATGTTGTTTCTATCTGTTAGTTACAACTCTGCCAAATTGTTTTGCCATAAACTCTGTATCTTAGGAGTATATGTGTGTACCACTGGTTCCATTTTTGTGTGTTTTTGCCCCTATATCAATGCGCTGTTAGTCCATTAAGAGGCCGCACACTTTTTCTGTATTGACCCATTTAGGTATTGTCCCCCGATGAACCCTCTGTTGCATTAAGAGGGGGAAACGCGTTGGAACCTGTGAAATTGGGATACATCTTGTAATAGGGTCTTTTCAAGGACAGTTCAGTCCTAGGTACACGGGCAGAGTACACCTACCATTAAGGTGTATCTCTGGGCTGAGCAGCTGTGGAGGGAAAGTTTAGGGATAGTTATTCCCTGTATCCCAGTGTATCAGCCTTTTACCGCCCTTTGTTTACCATTGATAGCTTTCTACGCACCAATTAGGATGCTTTATCCAAGTTGTAATTTTATTTTGATTATAAATAAAAGTTAAGTTTTAGGTCCTTGTCCTCAGTGATACATTATATACATTAGCAAGGATAACTTCAGTGATTACAACAAAGTTTGTCTTTTACACAGTAGATGTAGAATCACAAAGCAGGCAACAGATTGAACATAAATCACATCCCAACATGGTGTTTCATGCACCCCAACACGCTGCCACCATCTATGATATTTAAATTAATATACAAGTTAATTAGGGGCTTAAAGAGAATCCCACTAGCCACACTTATAGCACACACACAGTAACACAAACCGCACCCATACACTTAAAATGGAGGTAATGGGTTTATTCAGGCCATAAGGTAACCATTAAAGATGTAGCTTTAATGTAATAAAATGCACAGTAGTTTTTTTTACAAAAAAGGACAAAAAATAACAGACATAACCTTGCAGAAACAGTTCTTTATACTTAGCGAATGGCTTGATAAGAGTGCGGTATGCCAGACCTTGCAGGGGAATTATGTGTGAGGTCACGGTGTGAGCAATAGGTGGGCCGAGGTAAATACAGTTCTGGTTACGCACGGTTATGTCGTCCCTGGGCAGGCTCGCATAAGTGAAAAGGTTTCTCTGGGGCACACTCTGGTCTATGGGACACTGGCCAGATGGTGGTTTGAGGTGCCCTTGGTGGTCTGTATTAATGTGCCAGTGGCAAGGTCCCTTGTAGTCGTGACACCAGTAACTTTTGTATGGAGGTACAACCATTTACTATAGTGTCAATAGAGGAACTCCAAATGGCACTTTACTGATGATGACTCTTGATAACAACACATCCAATGCATTAAAACAGTCTCTTGATACAATCCGGCATTAAGCACAATCTCCCATGCATATGGGGAAAGGGAAATGCAAATCCTCAATGAAGTACAGGCTCTTGTAATACATAAGAAGACTACTGCTCAGACTAGGCTGGTAATAATGAAAGTCTTACACTGGTCACAACTCCGGCCTGATCCTAATCCTTGAATAAAAAGGTGCTTTTCTGAATCCTGAAACTTCTTTTCCAATGCTGTTCTGACAGTTGGCCTGACTGTCCTCAGGATTTAAACTGGAGATGTAGATGCTTCAAGCTATCTCCTACACCTACTACAAAAGGTGCCTAATAAGTCCTCAGGTAATGACTATCTTGCTAATCCTTTGTCTTGCATAAACGTGATAATTCCTTAAATACTCGGCTGCATGCAGTTTAGACATTGGTCACCCTGGAAGAGTGATCTATAGGAGTGGATTGCTCACCTCTAGGAAGAATACTTGTAGGCCTTAACCCTGGGCTATGGAGCCGACAGGGACAGAGTAGAGAGGCTAGGAAGATGCCTCCCTCCAGATATTCAGCTAAATGGCTGTTGCTTTCTTGAAGGCTCATGAGAGAACTGCATTGAACTGAACTCTCACTTGGATTTACCTGAGCTCATCTGCACTGGTTTGGATTTACCTCAACCAGAACCTGAACTGCTCTGCACAGCACACACGGCACAGGACTGCACAGCCTAACTTAGGTCTGAGCTAAGCTATTTATACACACCGACACTGCCCCATCCTGTGGAGAATCGAGTGTAGTGCACCCTGACTAAGCCTGTATAAAGGATACTTGCATTTAAAATCACATTGTAACATGGAGAATATGACAGGAGATAAAATACAAAATACAGGCATATCACATGACATTAATACATGGTAAAAACACGTTTGCGGGGCCCACGGTTACTTGAGTGGGACACTGCAAGAGTCCGTTTCTTGTTTCAGGAATAAGGAGAATATGGAACACAAATCACTGCAAAAAATGCACCAAAATGATATGCAACTGACAATACTAGCTAATTCCTCAGGCCGATGTTAAAAGCTGAGAACTTTGCCAATATCTTCCAGTCAGGAACATATCGGAGCCCCTCATGCACCACGTCACGGTGTCTCAGCACGCATGGGGTCCTACCACTCAACTGCCCGTGGTGTGTGAACAGGGTCTGAATGAGTCCTAGAAACCAACTCACAGCCAGACTCTCACATGCCCCCATAGTGGTATCACCAATGCACTGTGAGGTAGAATGAAGCTGTGAGCCGCACCCACAACAGACCATGTGACACAGAAGCTATCAGGTGCAAAAGATGTTACCAACAATATAAAGTGGCACATGTCAAACACATAAAGACAAAAAACTCACTGAAAAAAGTGGCCTAAACGGGTGAAAATGCTCCAAACCCAGACACTGTAGCGTGTCTATAACCGGGTGAGCAATTCCTCCGCATACAGTCCGCAGATTGCAATCTCCAGAAAAAAATGCGTACAATGGAGGATGCCGGGGCGGACCGCATGCACCACAAGAACATCTTACACAAAATGATACATTGTGCAAAAATCACTGCAAAAGATGCACCAAAATGATACGCAACTGACAATACTAGCTAATTCCTCAGGCCGATGTTAAAAGCTGAGAACTTTGCCAATATCTTCCAGTCAGGAACATATCGGAGCCCCTTATGCACCACATCACGGTGTCTCAGTACACATGGGGTCCTACCACTCAACTGCCCGTGGTGTGTGAACAGGGTCTGAATCAGTGCTAGAAACCAACTCACAGCCAGGCTCTCACATGCCTGCATGTGGTGCATGAGGGGCTCCGATATGTTCCTGACTGGAAGATATTGGCAAAGTTCTCAGCTTTTAACATCGGCCTGAGGAATTAGCTAGTATTGTCAGTTGTGTATCATTTTGGTGCATTTCTTGCAGTGATTTTTGTATGTATATCTTTTCATCTGCACAATGTATCATTTTGTGTAAGATGTTCTTGTGGGGCATGCGGTCCGCACCGGCATCCTCCATTGTACGAAATTTCTGCTGGGGATTGCTTTTGTCTGTGGACCGCATGCAGAGAAATTGCTCCCCCGGTTATAGACACGCTACAGTGTCTGGGTTTGGAGCATTTTCACCCGTTTAGGCCACTTTTTTCAGTGAGTTTTTGTGAATATGGAACACAATCCAATGTTTATCAGATTCCCAAATTTCTAGGTAGTTAACACGCACTATACCATTCGGGGCTGTATTAAAAATTAAATATTTTTAATTAGAACAAATGAAGACTCATCATTATAAAAATGTCTGACATAAGTACAATCAACAAACAATTCATCAACCCTCATACATATAATATGCTGTTTCATATATACAAAACGTAAAAAATTTATAAAAAGTTAAAAGGATAAAAAATTTAAGAATCAACATTCCACGAAGCAGTTCAATTGCCTTAATCAATAATTAATATTCATTTTGTTGTTCCATGATTTAATCTGAATCAAATTATATTTTCATGATAGAGTCAAAAAGTTAATATTTCACGTAATTAGTCTAATAATATTTCTCAAGACCAGTGATTGTAGGGTGGTACTTTCAGTGAAAATAAAAATGACAATAAATACGTTTCAGTTAATCATAGTTTCAATTCATCATTAGTGATCTGTAATTTGTGCAATTTATGATCAATTAAAAATATTTTTCCTTCTGTGTTATTTAATATCCTTTAGTTTATCTTGTTTGTATATAGTCCCACTTATTATGAAAAAATGTGCCAACAAGAAACAATGTCTCCTTGATCCTTCACTTAGTTTATAATGCCCCTTATTGAGACAGAATGTTCATTCAAAGATAAAATGAAACATATTAGATCGTGCTTGTTGTTATATAGTTACATTACTGCCTCGATGTCTTCAGCTGGAACAACTTGTATGGGAGCTGCTTCACACATACACCGAGCGCTGTAGCCGCGATGGTTCTTTTCTAGACTTGGCGTCCCACGTGTTGATGGTATTGCCTGTCTCCTGGATTACTAGGTCGCTGCTCACTCTAGGATCATTGAGAATTCATTTTGTTCGAGTGATATCAGTATTTCTTCCCTTTTTTCTTTAGTTAAGCAGTCTCCTCTTTTATTTAGGTTCCATCTGTGGCTACATGTCTCGGTATTGGATTCTTTAGAAGATCTTTCTGGATTGCATTTAGTTTATCACCAGATGCGTTTGGGAGCCTGCATACTCCATTCAGTGATACGTGACTAGTGTAGAGACAGGACGCTGCTGCAGGCAGGGAGAGTGTAAGGCCTTTATTTATTTTTAATAAGTCTAAGGGTGACCTTTAGGCTTTATTGAGGGGTGCAATACAGCTACTTTTGAGCAGTGAGACAGAAATACCATACTGAGCGTGATGAGTTGGCCTTTTTTTCGGTGCAGTCCTACTCCTTTGCACCAGTGATAGGGAGATGTAATAGTTAATCAGTCTGTTAAATGTCTGGCTGAGAGATACCTATTTTTTTTCGGTGCAAAAACCTTAACTTGCCACTGTCAAAGGGATATATGATAGTTATTCGGTTGGTTAATAGGGTTGGTGTGTCCTACTTTTTTTTTTTAAATACACTGTACTTGCCATTGTCAAACGGAATATATAACAGTTATTCAGCCGGTTAATTGGATCAGTGTGACCTACCTATATATATATATTTTGTTTAAAATACATTGTACTTGCCAACGTCAAAGGGAATATATAATAGTTATACAGTCGGTTAATTGGGTCGGTGTGACCTACCTATATTTGTGGTTTAAAATACACTGTACTTGCCATCGTCAAAGGGAATATATAACGGTTATTCAGCCTGTTAATTGGGTCGGTGTGACCTATATATATATTTTTGTTTTAAAATACACTGTACTTGCAGCCAAAGGGAAATATATTATAGTTATACAGTCAGTTAATTGGGTTGGTGTGTCCTACCAATTTTTTTATTCCAAAAACCTCTTTTGCATCCGTGACACGAATTCACAATCATTTGTCTGTCAGGCAATTTTGTGGGTGACTGTAACAAAATGAGGAGAGCATCAACTAGGGAACATGGCCGTGGTCGTGGTGTAGCTGGATTTGGAAGGTGGAACTCTTGCTGCAGGGAGAGGACGTTGTTGATCCGTGCCAGCTACGTGCTCAAATGAAACACCTTCCTCTGGTGCACGCAGGCAACATGACATTATGAAACATTTTGTAGGCCCGAATATTGCTCTAAGAATGGTGAGGCAAGAACAAGTAGAGGCGGTAGTAGATTCGATGGCTGAGAGTGCCTCCAGTTCCTTCACATTGTCTTACACCCGGTCCACTGCTGAAAGTGCAGAGTTGGCACCGTCGGCCCGCGGGCATCCTTCTTCCACCTCAACCCCTTGCACATCAGCCAAGCAGTCTAAGCCCCAAGTCATGCAGTCACTTATGCTTTTTGATGACTTTGCTGGCGGGGTTTTCGTGGGCCATCTACCTAGCCCTGCCCCAGAAGTGACAGAGATTGAGTGCACTGATGCCCAACCACTTGAGCATGTTTGAGGATGAGGACGTGGGAGAACCACCGCAGCATGGCTCTGATGACGAAACACAGGTGTCAACCGCTGGGGATATCTGGAGTGGGCAGACCAGCCAGAAGTGCAGAGGTGAGGAGTAGGTGGAAGATAATGTAGAGAAAGATGAAGTCTTAGACCTCACATGGCATCCAGGTCATGCCAGTGACGCGTGCAGTTCGGAGGAAGAGGAGGAGGTCATGCAGCGCCAGCCGCACAGCAAAAGAGAGAGCAGGGTGCAAAAGCAGAGTGGTCGGCCCCCAGCCAGTATGCCTGCTACTGCCCAACGTGCCTAGAGACATAACACACCAAACCTGGTGCAAAGGAGTTCCCTGGCATGACAATTTTTTAGGCAGTGTGCTGATGACCGGACACAGGTGATTTGCACGCTGTGTAGTCAGAGCCTGAACCGATTCTGAACTGATTCTGAACTGATTCGGCATCTAACCGCAAAGCACGAGCTGCAGTGGAGTAAACACCTCAAGAACCACGAAAGATCTGAGGCTCCTCTTGCTCCCTCTTCTGCTGCGGTCTCGGCCATCCCACAAACACTAGAGAGAAAGAGGAAGTACCCCCCTACCCACCCGCGAGCCCTGATGCTGAATGCCAGCATTTCAAAACTGCTGGCCTTTGAAATGCTGCCATTCCGTCTGGTGAAGACAGACAGTTTTAAAAATGTAATGACGGCAGCTGTCCCACGGTATGTGGTTCCCAGCCGCCACTACTTTTCTAAGTGGGCTATCCCTGGCCTGCATGAAGAAGTGGCAGAAAAAATCAGGTGTGCGCTGAGCAACGCCATCAGTGGCAAGGTCCACATAACCACTTATACGTGGACCAGTAAGTAAAGGCAGGGACTTTATGTCTCCCTAACCAGGCGGACAGTGGTGTGGCGCATGTCCTACCACTCACCTATACCTCCTTCTCATTATGTCAGCGCAACACCTGCACCACCAACTTTAGCACAGCCAGAGGGAAACTGCAGCAGGCTGTTCTGAAACTCATATGTTTGAAAAACCCCACTCCGCACAGGTGCCGATGACCGATGAGTGGTTGGTGCCTCAAGCCAAGCCTGCCTCATACTTGACATACCCACAAGGTGGAACTCCACCTTGCACATGCTGGAGAGACTGTGCGAGCAGCAGGAGGCGATAGTGGAATTTCAGCTGCAGCACGCACGGGTTAGTTGCTCTGCGGAACAGCAACATTTCACCACCATCGAGTGGGCCTCCATGAGGGACTTGTGTGCCGTGCTGCGCTGCTTCAACTACTCCACCAACATGGCCAGTGGTGATGACGCTATCATCAGCCTTACTACCCCACTTCTATGTCTCCTTGAAAAAACACTTCAGGCACTGATGGATGAGGATGTTGCACAGGAGGAAGAGGAGGAACATGGATCATTCTAACAGTTATCAGGCCAGTCGTCCACAGGTGGCTCCCAGGGTGGGTTCCTGCACCAACAGCGGCCAGGTACCCAACTGTGCAACCAGGGCACAGTTTTGGAAGATGAGGAGGAGGAGGATCCACGTTCACAGCAGGGTGGCACCAAAATCAGCTCATATGCATCAACGGAGCGCGGCTGGGGGGATACAGAGGACACAGGAGATACATCTCCCACTGAGGACAGTTTGTCGTTGCCTCTGGGCAGCCTGGCACACATGAGCGACTACATGCTGCAGTGCCTGCGCAATGACAGCCGAGTTGCCCACATTGTAACCGTTGCTGATTACTGGGTAGCCACCTTGCTGGATCCCCGCTACAAGGACAACGTTCCATCCTTACTTCCGTCACTGAAGCGTAAACGGAAGATGCATGAGTATAAGCAAACGCTGTTAGAAGCGCTACTGATGGCATCCCCACCTGACAGTGGGGGCTCAGTGCAAGCACGAGGCAGAGACGGTGGAGGAGGAGGAAGTCGCCAATGCAGCAGGTGCACTGTCAGCACTTCAGAAGGGAGGGTTAGCATGGCCAAAATGTGGAAAAGCTTTGTCTGCACGCCACAATATATGGCACTACCATCTCATACGGACTGTCTTAGCAGGAGGCAACATTTCAGCAACATGGTGGAACAGTACGTGTCCACACGTCTCCACGTACTGACTGATGGGTCTGCCCCATTTAACTTCTGGGTCTCTAAATTGGGCACATGGCCGGAGCTTTCCCTTTACGCCTTGGAGGTGCTGGGGTGCTGCCCTGCGGCAAGTGTATTGTCTAAACGTGTGTTTAGCACAGCGGGGGGTGGGGGCGAGGGTGATCACGACAGGCAAATGTTCATTAAAATGAACCAGGCATGGATCCCACAGGACTTGTCTGTACCTTGACCAGAGTAGAGAGGTATACCAGGTGCACCTAGCCATTGTTGTACTCCGCCGCAGTTTATGCTTTCTCTTTGCTACTTCCTAATGTTTTGGGGCCTCCACAAACAAAAAAAATAAAAATAAAAATAAAAAGGTTGGTGACCTCCTCCGCCTGCACCGCCATGTCCGCCTCCTTCTGCACCGCTACGTCCGCCTCCTTCTCCACTGGGACCTCCGCCTCCAGTCTCAAGATTTTTATGTCTTATATTGGCAGAGTAGAGAAGTGTATCGTGCGCACCTAGCCATTGTTGTACTATGGTGCAGTTTGTGCATTCTCTTTGCTATTTCCCAATGTTTTGGGGCTTCCACAAAAAAACAAAAAAGAAAAAACTAAATTCAAAAAAGACAAAAAAAAATAAGGTTGGTGACCTCCTCCGTCTGCACCACCACGTCCGCATCTTCAGCCCGCACCACCTGGTCTGCCTCCTCCGTCGGCACCGCCATGTCCGCCCCCTCCTCCACTGTGACCTCCGTCTCCAGGCTCAAGATTGTTATGTCTTATATTGGCCCATAGCAACCAATCAGATTTCACCTTTTTTTTTTTTTCAGAGCCGCTTTGGAAAATGAAAGGTAGAATCTGATTTGTTGCTCTGGGCAACTAAGCCAGTTTTCCTTTATACCAGTTTTCATAAATCTCCCATGCGGATGTGACACGAACGGTATCCGTATTTTCCATGTCTACAGTTTGCGAACCATAAAATACATATGGCCATGTGCATGAGGCCTTAGAGAGGGAATGGTAAGTAGAATAAGAATAAGAATTTCATTCCAATCTTCACTTAACACAACAATCTACCCCTAGAATTATGCTTATGGCTCCATTATGACTCCATCGTGTACAGAGCTGTAATGGGGCTTTCACAGAGGACCATAAGACCCCTAATGGACCGTAAATCTCTAATCTCATTTTGAGGCACAGAGATATTTTATCTGTGAGACTTCATACAAAACCAACGAAAAAAGGAGTGGCATGCTTTATGAAATGCCACATGTGTCATGTATGCAGGTATTCTTCCCTAGAAACATTGCTTCTAGGGGAAAATATAGCCACAGAGTCCAGTGGAGCCTATATGGTAATGCACAGAGGCTGTGGTGCTCTGTTCTATAGAAGCCATACAGGTTCTGTGTCAGCATGCATGAGCCCAAACAATAATGCCTGGACTATTTCTTATTAATTGTTCTTGTTGTTAACAGTGACAAAACTGAATTTTTAAAAATATATATCACAGTTATGCACAATCCATGCCAAGAGGGGCAATTTTTCAAGCAAGGACAGAGATTGCAGCAGAAAAACACCATTATATTGAGCAAAAATGTGAAACCTTGTCCAAAAGCAAAGTACAGCTTCCCTAGGGCACAGCTATTTAAATCACTTAGAGCTCAACATGGTCTAGAATGATCAATTTATTTCCACTATAACAAGCAATTATGGTCGACATGAATTCAACATAAACGTTTGAAGCAAAGTGAAAGAGAAAAATCTGAATTGGTGCTTAAAATCTTGTAAGAGGAAGAGTTTCATATGTGAGAGCTGAAACACTGGAGGATTAACACTTTATTTAGAGGATGGAAAGAATTTACATGGGGATCATTGAGGGGTAGTTGTCCCCTCTACTGACATGTCTGCTTCAGTAAATACTTGTGTTCTTCTTAAAATAATAAACCTAGTGCATCTTTTCACTGGATTCTGTGTTGTGTCCTTTCTCTATAATTTCTACTGAAAATATATGAATACATTAACAACTGGGTGTTACCAGTTGGGGGTGTGTCCCTATACAGACCGACATTGTCTAGGAAAACAGCATTTTGTTAATTTATTCATACATTCCCAGGAAGAATAACAGAGAAATGGCACAACGAACAGTTACTAATGTAGAGTTATTAGAAAATATGCCCCAGAATTGTTATTTTATGGGGAATACCAGTATGTACTAAAACAGGCATGTCAGGAGAAGAGATGAGCGAATTTCATACTTTGAAATTCGTTCACTCTTCGTTTGGTGGTAAAAGCATTCCGTTATTCATTTTGTCATAATAGAAGTCTATGGGCTGCAAAATCGATCTGTCCTATTTCCATTATGCAGGGGAGTCTTCTCCTGCATAACGGAAACGGGACGGATCCTTTATGCAGACTATAAATTTATATTATGACGAAATGAATAACGGAATGCATCTAAAGGCATTCCGTTATGCATTCCATCATAGAATTGCATTATGGTCCGTAGTAACGGAATCCATAACGGAATTCTGCTTTTACCACCAAACGAAGCATGAATGAATTTCATAACACAAAATTTGCTCGTCTCTAGTCAGGAGTGGTGACGCATCCTCTTTAAATTATTACTGAAATAAGTAACTCAAATTCGATTATGCTTTAACAGAATGTTTGCTGTAGGCAGTGGCGTAACTAGAAATGACTGACCCCCACAGAAAATTTTCGAACAGGGCTCCCCACCCCAGAAAATTCTTTGCAACCCTTCCTCCTTTGGTTAGTCAAGATCGCTCTCAGGTGAGGCACAGCGGCCGCTCAGTCCATTTCCTACAATGTCTCTGTATACGCTCTCATTTTATAATACTGTTGATGGGGGCCTGACAATAAAATCTTTTAGTCTTCCTCCTGGGTGGCCCATTCAGAGTTCGGGCCCCAAACCAGTTGCTTCCCCTGCGTGCCCTATAGCTACACCCCTGGCTGTAGGTGTGTCCATAACCTTTCCTCTTGACATGAGATAACCAGCTTTAGAGAAAATACATGATTTTGCGATATGGTGTTATGAAAGGTCTATCTTATGTGAGTCTATGTGCGACCACCTAGTGGTTGTGCTGTAAGTTATTATCTGTCAAGGGTTTTTCTAGCATGTCACATCATTGACCCACATTTATTAATGCGAGTGCACCTAGATTTTGGCGTAAATTGTACCAAAAAGTAGTGCAATTGGGCACATCTAGATTTAGAGAAAGTTTCTGTCCCTAGTCCTAAAAGGGCATGGCTTAACAGAAAAGGGATGTGGCTTCACAGAAAATGGGTCACGCCAAAACTGAGCTACGATTCATGGCATAAAATTCTGTCTCAAAGTATGCTAAACAACATTTGGCATAGAGTCAGAGAAAAGTGTCTATCCCTGCACCACATTTATCATGCAGCCCGAGCCCTTGTGATAAGTCTGGTTCAGGTCTAGACAGCCTAAGCTTATGTCATATACATGTAGTAAATCTGCCGTATTGTATTTAATTTATTTCTGAGAACTTGGAGTCCTTAACCCCTTAGGGACCCATGACGTACCGGTACGGCATAGTTCCCGAGTCCTTAAAGGGATTCTGTCACCAGGTTTCACCCCCTCCAGATAAAAATATGGTTATGTTCAGGGAGCTTTCACGATTCCTAATGTGGTCTTATAAATGTAATCCGTAGGCTAAAAAAACGCTATTACTAACCTGTCATTCAACAAAATAAGGTGCCCAAGGGGATGTAAATGGTACAAGCTGCCGCCCACACCCGCCGCCGTTCGTGCCCAGCTCCGCCTTTGCCGACCTCAGCGCCGCCTCATAATCCTGTGTGACGCCTCCGGCTCTCCCTCCCTTCCCCCTCCTTCTGCTCTAACATCTCGCGTGTGCGCACAGGGCTCTGCAAGTGTGCAGGTCATCGAGAGGTTGAGCGAAGTGCCGGCGCATACGCACTTCCCTCTATGAAGCCGAACGGAGAAGTCCGCACGGGCGCATCAGGCAGAGCCCTGTGCCACGCACGAGATATTAGAGCAGAAGGAGGGGGGAGGGAGGGAGAGTCGGAGGCGTCACACAGGATTATGAGGCGGCGCTGAGGTCGGGAAAGGCGGAGCTGGGCACGAACGGCGGCGGGTGCGGGCGGCAGCTTGGATCCATTTACATCCCCTTGGGCACCTTATTTTGTTGAATGACAGGTTAGTAATAGCGTTTTTTTTAGCAAAATGAGCCTACAGATTACATTTATAAGACCACATTAGGAATCGTGAAAGCTCCCTGAACATAACCATATTTTTATCTGGAGGGGGTGAAACCTGGTGACAGAATCCCTTTAAGGACCCATGACGTACCGAAATCATTGAGCAGGCACCTCGGCTAAATGCGCGGGGGGGTCCCGTGATCCCCCCATGTCGGCGATCGCCGCAAACCACAGGTCAATTCAGACCTGCGGTTTGCGGGTTTTACCTGGTGCTGCGGCGCCGCCATCGGGTCCCCATGGGGCTGTGGGGGGGGGACCCGATGGCATGGAAGGCACCGCGATGCCTTCCTGAGGCATCTGCGCTGCCTTCCGGCGACGAGCCCGGTGAGATCCAGCCCCCTGGATATCACAGGCCGGAAGCTGTATGAGTAATACACACAGTATTACTCATACAGCCAATGCATTCCAATACAGAAGTATTGGAATGCATTGTAAAGAATTAGACCCCCAAAAGTTCAAGTCCCAAAGTTGAAAAAAAGTTTAAAAAAAGATGAAAAAAGTTGAAAAAATAAAGTTTTCCCCCGAAAAAATGTAACGTTTCAAGTAAAAATTAACCAAAACGTAATTTTCCCCAAATAAAGTAGAAAAAAAGTTATACATATTAGGTATCGGCGCGTCCGAATCGACCGGCTCTATAAACCTATCACATGACCTAACCCCTCAGATGAACACCGTAAAAATAAAAACTGTGCTAAATAAACAATTTTTTTGTCACCTTACATCACAAAAAGTACAACAGCAAGCGATCAAAAAGGTGTTTGCCCACCAAAATAGTACCAGTCACCTCATCCCACAAAAAATTAGACACTAAAACATAATTTTTTATTTTTTAAAAAAGCTGTTTTTGTGTAAAACTTACATAAATAAAAAAAAAGTATACATATTTGGTATCGCCGCGTCCGTATCGACCGGCTCTATAAAAATATCACATGACCTAACCCCTCATATGAACACGTAAAAACCTTACATCCCAAAAAGTGTAATAGCAAGCGATCAAAAAGTCACACGCACCCCAAAATAGTGCCAATAAAACCGTCATCTCATCCCGCAAAAATCATACCCTACCCAAGGAAATCACCCAAAAACTGAAAAAATTATGGCTTTCAGACTATGGAAACACTAAAACATGATTTTTTTTGCTTTAAAAATGAAATCATTGCGTAAAACTTAAATAAAAAAAGTATACATATTAGGTATCGCCGCGTCCGTATCGACCGGCTCTATAAAAATATCACATGACCTAACCCCTCAGATTAACACCGTAAAAAATGTAAAATAAAAACTGTGCTAAATAAACCATTTTTTGTCACCTTACATCACAAAAAGTGTAATAGCAAGCGATCAAAAAGTCACACTCACCCCAAAATAGTGCCAATAAAACCGTCATCTCATCCCGCAAAAATCATACCCTACCCAAGGTAATCACCCAAAAACTGAAAAAATTATGGCTCTCAGACTATGGAAACACTAAAACATGATTTTTTTTGCTTCAAAAAAGAAATCATTGTGTAAAACTTACATAAATAAAAAAAAAGTATACATTTTGTGTATCGACGCATCCGTGACAACCTGGTCTATAAAAATATCACATGATCTAACCTGTCAGATGAATGTTGTAAATAACAAAAAATAAAAATGGTGCCAAAACAGCTATTTCTTGGTATCTTGCCTCACAAAAAGTGTAATATAGAGCAACAAAAAATCATATGTACCCTAAACTAGTACCAACAATACTGCCACCCTATCCTGTAGTTTCTAAAATGGGGCCACTTTTTTGGAGTTTCTACTCTAGGGGTGTATCAGGGGGGCTTCAAATGGGACATGGTGTCAAAAAAACAGTCCAGCAAAATCTGCCTTCCAAAAACCGTATGGCATTCCTTTCCTTCTGCGCCCTGCCGTGTGCCCGTACAGCTGTTTACGACCACATATGGGGTGCTTCTGTAAACTACAGAATCAGGGCCATAAATATTGAGTTTTGTTTGGCTGTTAACCCTTGCTTTGTAAAAGTAAAAAAAAATATTAAAATGGAAAATCTGCCAAAAAAGTGAAATTTTGAAATTGTATCTCTATTTTCCATTAATTCTTGTGGAACACCTAAAGGGTTAACGACGTTTGTAAAATCAGTTTTGAATACCTTGAGGGGTGTAGTTTCTTAGATGGGGTCACTTTTATGGAGTTTCTACTCTAGGGGTGCATCAGAGGTACTTCAAATGGGACATGGTGTAAAAAAAAAAACAGTCCAGCAAAATCTGCCTTCCAAAAACCTTAGGGCATTCCTTTCCTTCTGCGCCCTGCCGTGTGCCCGTACAGTAATTTACGACCACATATGGGGTGTTTCTGTAAACTACAGAATCAGGGCCATAAATAGAGTTTGGTTTGGCTGTTAACCCTTGCTTTGTAACTGAAAAAAAAAAAAAGTGAAAATCTGCCAAAAAAGTGAAATTCTGAAATTTCATCTCTATTTTCCATTAATTCTTGTGGAACACCTAAAGGGTTAACAAAGTTTATAAAATCAGTTTTGAATACCTTGAGGGGTGTAGTCTATAGAATGGGGTAATTTTTGGGTGGTTACTATTATGTAAGCCTCGCAAAGTGACTGCAGACCTGAACTGGTCCCTAAAAATTTGGTTTTTGAAAATTTGCTTCTAAACTTCTAAGCCTTGTAACATCCCCAAAAAATAAAATATCATTCCCCAAATATCATTCCCCAAAGTAGACATATGGGGAATGTAAATAATAACTATTTTTGGAGGTTTTACTATGTATTATAGAAGTAGAGAAATTGAAACTTGGAAATTTGCAATTGTTTACAAATTTTTGGTAAATTTGGTATTTTTTTATAAATAAAAATGATTTTTTTTTACTTCATTTTACCAGTGTCATGAAGTACAATATGTGACGAAAAAATAATCTCAGAATGGCCTGGATAAGTCAAAGCGTTTTAAAGTTATCAGCACTTAAAGTGACACTGGTCAGATTTGCAAAAAATGGCCAAGTCCAGAAGGTGAAATAGGGCCGAGTCCTTAAGAGGTTAATCAAATTCAAGCTGATGTAAGGCTGGACACATCTGTACCCTTGGCATGGCATACTTATCGTAATTTGGTCATCAAATACTATATATCCATTGACTATAGATGTATATCCAGTACTATATATATCCATTGACTTCAAGCACATTCATGCACAGGGCTGTTGGAAGGCTCCTTTCACACTTGCGTTGTTGTTCTCCGGTATTGAGATCCGGCAGAGTTGGACAATATAGTAGGAATACAAGTAACCTTGTCCCCTGAAGTCTGTCAGTTGGGAATGGGCTTTGATATGGTTCCCAGGAAATTCATCATTTAATTCAGTATATACTGGCCACTAGTAAAAAAACTTACCTGGCTCAGAATTGGAAGAGTTCTGTTCTTAAATTAGAGGATTTGATAGAGAGGATACATTTATTATTCAGGGTCAGAATCATTGCTCCAACAGATCATTTAGACTATTTAGGGATAAAAATTAGCAATACCATCAGACTATAATACACTAAATATCACCCCTTTAGTTGCGAAAATAAGGAAAAAAATAAGGGTTTGGCAGAAACTTCCGCTCTCGCAGATTAATAGGATCGCGTTGATTAAAATGGTTCTGTTGCCTTGGATATTGTACACGGTTAGTTCCTGCCCTGCCCGGATTGAGGATAGTGTTTTCAATCTGATTGATCGATTGATAAATGACCTGATATGGGGCAGAAAAAGGGTCCGTATTAAGTTACAATATTTGCGAATGGCGGCAGGTAATGGCGGCCTAGGCCTGCCCCACTTCCAAATTTATTACCTGTCTTCACAACTACAGTGGTGCGTCAATACTGGGGATGGAGTATTATTATCCCATATTTTAGGGCAACCTCAACAGCATACATATAATATATTTAGTATACTGGAATCCGGGCTTCTTGAGCGTGCAGATTTTTCCTGCCCCATTGGGGCTGCGCTACAGAAGACCTGGAATAAAATTAAGGTGCTTATCCAGGCCCCTCAAGTGCTGGATTTTTCCCCGTTATGGGATAACCCTGCGTTAACCGAATTCTCGACACTTAACGAAAATGAATATTGGACTCGAAGAGGTATTACGTTAGTCTCACATATATGCACGAAAGGGAAAATTAAATTAATAGGGGAACTGTTTCAACAGACACCAATAACGGCATTAGAACACTATAGATATTATCAACTACAACACGCATTAGCATGCACGCTTAAAAAAATACCTTTAACAACAGTTATTCAGAGGTTTTTATCACTTTGCTATAATATAGTCGGGAATAAAGTTAAGATCTCACTAATATATAGGCGATTTGAGGAATTAAGCACGGTCACCAAATTTAAAAGTGTAGATAAATGGAAGGCGGATATAGGGGAATGTAACCCTTCACAATGGCGGGAAATTTATCAAAATATCAAGAAGGCTTCCCTCTCACGACAACACCGGTTGACACAATTTAAAATAATACACCGTCTATACGTTACCCCGAGTCTTTTATCTAAAATGTATAGTAACAAGGGTCAAGAATTTAGTTGCTTGAAATGCTCTCTTGTCGCTGCCGGTTTTGTGCATATGCTGTGGGATTGCCCAGTTATTAAGACCTTTTGGGGTAGCATATTTCAGGCGATGGCGGTACGAAGTGGGAATAGCCCCCCCTTAACTATCCAAGTAGTCGTGCTAGGACTTTTCCCCCCTGAGTATAAAAAAAGAACTACCAAAAATGAACAGATTTACTGGTTGAAGGGATTCCTGTTGGCTAAGGTAATAATCCTGCGACAATGTGTGAAAGATAGATCGCCAACAATAAAGGAATGGCAAAGTTTAATGGCAAGAATAACTGACTTTGAGGACATGAAACGGCGTGGGGTGAGCTATCCTACAGAGATGGGAGCATTGAGAGGGGAAATGGCGAGAAGCAATGTCTTGACTGGAACTGATGACCATCCACGAGTTGTGGTTATGCCCTAACAAAAACAAATAAACTGTCAAGCATTCTTAAACAATAAATACCACTATACCAGTTCACACCAAATAGGAATTGGATCCGATATGATGAAGCTTTGAGAATTGCCCAAGAGAGGGATATGAGCGCCCTACCGCCCCTCGCGGCGGCCGCACCAGGTCAGGCATGCAGGCTGGGGGGATGGGGAGGAGGGGGTCTTTTCGGAGCCCTGGGGGGGGGATGGGTCTTTGGGTTTTTGATATGTGTGACAGAGAATTGATATTAATCTAGGGTAATCCTGGATATAGATGCTTTTGTATGTATGCACGTTGTTTAGTACCGAAGCGATATACCGCCTAAATGTATCTGTCATACGTGCTTATTCTCTGTGATCAGATATTCGTTTTATACTGTTTTTTATGTAAGAAAAGCAATAAAGATATTTCAAATACAAATGTGAGGAAAGATTAGATGCAGTTAGATAGGATAAATTGGCAAGACTTTAAGAAATATGGGGAATGTGAGACATATTTCTGATTAATAGATAGGTTTCGATGTAATTGACGAGAGGAGTGAGAGAGATTATCAAAATATTTAATTAGGATTTTTTTATTTATTCTGATTCTTTTTTATTTTGGGGAGTTGATACCATTTGGACAGTCATATTTAGTTATGATTATGTTAGAGGATTTTCTGTTTGTGTTTACTTTTTATTTAGGTTTGTCTTTTGGAAAATTTATAAAATTATACAGAATAAAAAATATATAAAGTTGTTATTTTATACAACTGGCTTATCATTAGAGGCTTTTGTGTTAGATTGATTGTCTAGCACATGATGAGAAACTCTGATACGAAAGTTATCTCATAATAAGGTAGAACTGAAGGATTTTTTTAATGGTAACTTTAGCTGTTTTTCACCTAAGAATACATCAATAACTTTTGATGAAGCAGTCAATAAAGCCACTTGAATGGGTGAACAGCTGGCAGTTGCAACGACAGACAGATGTGGTGAGGAGGTCAAGTGTATCCCTAATGTTCTTCTTTCTTCTCTCTTGTTTCTTTTTCTGAGTCTCTTTAGGCATTTTCCTTGTCTTAGGCCAGATTCAGATTAATTTCAATTACCAGCCGCAAAACATAGGTAAATGTACACACATGGTAGTCAGGTGCATCTGCTTTTTCCTGGACCTATTCACTTGAAGGAATGAGTCTCAGATAGAAAACAAATAAGAATGATTCATGCTACAAGAAAAATAGATGTGTGAATTGCACCATTTAGGCCTCTTGCACACAAACGTATTTTCTTTCCGTTTTTTTTGCGGACCGTATTCGGAACAATTCATTTCAATGGGTCCGCAAAAAAAATGGAAGTTACTCCGTGTGCATTCCGTTTCTGTATGTCCGTATTTCCGTTCCGCAAAAAAATAGAATATGTCCTATTATTGTCTGCATCACGGACAAGGATAGTACTGTTCTATTAGGGGCCAGCTGTTCCGTTCCAAAAAATATGGAATGCACACGGATGTCATCCGTATTTTTTGCGGATCTGTTTTTTGCGGACCGCAAAATACATACGGTCATGTGCAAGAGGCCTTACTTTAATGGGTCTGTGTGCTATGCAGGTGCAGTCCAGATAGCAGATGGATGGGAAAGACAGTCGTCTGGATCAGGCCTTAGGTGATTCCCCTGGTGTCCATCATAGACAAGATAATGCATTCAAATATTTGTGCACATGCTATGACATGCCTTATCTCCTATATCTGAGTTAAAATATATTCCACATAGCATTTTCCCCTATTTTCACAAGATTATATAAAGGTCTTTTTCATGCTCATTGACTATACAGGGAGTGCAGAATTATTAGGCAAGTTGTATTTTTGAGGATTAATTTTATTATTGAACAACAACCATGTTCTCAATGAACCCAAAAAACTCATTAATATCAAAGCTGAATATTTTTGGAAGTAGTTTTTAGTTTGTTTTTAGTTTTAGCTATTTTAGGGGGATATCTGTGTGTGCAGGTGACTATTACTGTGCATAATTATTAGGCAACAAAAAACAAATATATACCCATTTCAATTATTAATTTTTACCAGTGAAACCAATATAACATCTCAACATTCACAAATATACATTTCTGACATTCAAAAACAAAACAAAAACAAATCAGTGACCAATATAGCCACCTTTCTTTGCAAGGACACTCAAAATCCTGCCATCCATGGATTCTGTCAGTGTTTTGATCTGTTCACCATCAACATTGCGTGCAGCAGCAACCACAGCCTCCCAGACACTGTTCAGAGAGGTGTACTGTTTTCCCTCCTTGTAAATCTCACATTTGATGATGGACCACAGGTTCTCAATGGGGTTCAGATCAGGTGAACAAGGAGGCCATGTCATTAGATTTTCTTCTTTTATACCCTTTCTTGCCAGCCACGCTATGGAGTACTTGGACGCGTGTGATGGAGCATTGTCCTGCATGAAAATCATGTTTTTCTTGAAGGATGCAGACTTCTTCCTGTACCACTGCTTGAAGAAGGTGTCTTCCAGAAACTGGCAGTAGGACTGGGAGTTGAGCTTGACTCCATCCTCAACCCGAAAAGGCCCCACAAGCTCATCTTTGATGATACCAGCCCAAACCAGTACTCCACCTCCACCTTGCTGGCGTCTGAGTCGGACTGGAGCTCTCTGCCCTTTACCAATCCAGCCACGGGCCTATCCATCTGGCCCATCAAGACTCACTCTCATTTCATCGGTCCATAAAACCTTAGAAAAATCAGTCTTGAGATATTTCTTGGCCCAGTCTTGACGTTTCAGCTTGTGTGTCTTGTTCAGTGGTGGTCGTCTTTCAGCCTTTCTTACCTTGGCCATGTCTCTGAGTATTGCACACCTTGTGCTTTTGGGCACTCCAGTGATGTTGCAGCTCTGAAATATGGCCAAACTGGTGGCAAGTGGCATCTTGGCAGCTGCACGCTTGACTTTTCTCAGTTCATGGGCAGTTATTTTGCGCCTTGGTTTTTCCACACGCTTCTTGCGACCCTGTTTACTATTTTGAATGAAACGCTTGATTGTTCGATGATCACGCTTCAGAAGCTTTGCAATTTTAAGAGTGCTGCATCCCTCTGCAAGATATCTCACTATTTTTGACTTTTCTGAGCCTGTCAAGTCCTTCTTTTGACCCATTTTGCCAAAGGAACGGAAGTTGCCTAATAATTCTGCACACCTAATATAGGGTGTTGATGTCATTAGACCACACCCCTTCTCATTACAGAGATGCACATCACCTAATATGCTTTATTGGTAGTAGGCTTTCGAGCCTATACAGCTTGGAGTAAGACAACATGCATAAGGAGGATGATGTGGTCAAAATACTCATTTGCCTAATAATTCTGCACGCAGTGTATGTACTGGGCACCAGCACAAGGCAAACCCAGAAAAGTGTCAGGGCCCTGTGCGTCTGGGAGGTCCATGCTACAGGCCAGGTGCATCATGGACCTGTCTTTGTATAATGGAGAAGAGAGCCATTGGCTCCCCACCCCACCATTTACACATATTTTAGACGCTGGTCTTAATAACCCCTATACTGTACCTGGCGGTGGATCCCGGAGTTATGAAGAGATGCAGACCTCTACATAACTTTGGCGCATCCTCTGTCACTTCTAAATATAACAAGATTACCAATAACACCTGTGACCATACATTGAAAAAAGGGTTCTAGCCTGACTAGACTAACAATGTGTAGAGAAATGGCAATAACTCCATGGAATAAGAGATAATATAATAAAAAGTATATAATTTTTTTAATATTGCATATAACAATACATCACAACTAATAATTGAGGTAAGCAAAGCCCCATAGAACTGCTACAGAAACAGAGCCAATACAAGCTAATAGACTAAGTCAATATATCAACATAGGTATATCTGGTCAAATATATTAGTATATATCCCAAAATAGCATAATAAATCAATTGTTACTCAAGCAGCTACCAAACATATATAATAAATAAGCAAACCCAGAAAGGAAAATCCGTCTGGGAGCATATAATCAATATACGGTAGAGTGTAATACCCTTATTATAAGGCAGCAGTCTATACAATTGCATTACCTTACATGTATCCAGACCGGATATATTGAGGTCCAATAACCATGAGCCATATAGCAGTACAATATAAAAGTAGTGCTCATGGAACATAATACAATGCAGCTGCATGAGTAAACAATGAAATAAAAAATGGCAGGACATATATCACAAATATATGCATATACCCATGATGACAATGGTCCAATCTACTCTGTATAGCAGACAACCTCGACGCGTGGTTCACCACAAGGTTAGCTTAGTCAGGAGGCCTCACGCGAAATGCGCATCAAGGGTGTCTGCTATACAGGGTAGATTAGACCATCTCCATCATGGGCTTTTATACTTTAATTACCGTATTTTTCGCCCTATAAGATGCACCGGCCCATAAGACGCACCTAGGTTTTTGGGGAGGAAAATAAGAAAAAAAATATTTTTAACCAAAAGGTGTGCTGTGTGTTTGGTGGGTTTGGAACTAATGGTGGTCTGTGGATGGCACTATTACTGGAGATCTGTGGATGACGGACACTGTTATGGGGGGATCTGTGGATGACGGACACTGTTATGGGGGGATCTGTGGATGACGGACACTGTTAGGGGGGTGATCTGTGGATGACTGACACTGTTATGGGGGGATCTGTGGATGGCACTGTTACAGGGGGGATCTGTGGATGGCACTGTTACAGGGGGGATCTGTGGATGGCACTGTTACAGGGGGGATCTGTGGATGGCACTGTTACAGGGGGGGATCTGTGGATGGCACTGTTACAGTGGGGGGGATCTGTGGATGGCACTGTTACAGGGGGGGGGAATCTGTGGATGGCACTGTTACAGGGGGGGGGATCTGTGGATGGCACTGTTACAGGGGGGGATCTGTGGATGGCACTGTTATGGGGGGGATCTGTGGATGGCACTGTTACAGGGGGGATCTGTGGATGGCACTGTTATATATGTGCCATCCACAGACCCCCCACCCCATAACAGTGCCATCCACAGACCCCCCCCAGCCCATAATTGTGCCATCCACAGACCCCCCCAGCCCATAACTGTGCCATTCACAGATGT
The DNA here is from genome assembly GCF_905171765.1 of Bufo bufo. Taxonomy (NCBI): domain Eukaryota; kingdom Metazoa; phylum Chordata; class Amphibia; order Anura; family Bufonidae; genus Bufo; species Bufo bufo. Next base: position 392,855,100 of record NC_053392.1, read on the forward strand.
CCCCCATACAAATGTCATCCACAGATCTGCCGCCGCTCCGGTATACTAATATAAGATGTCTTTTTCAATTAATAGTTATTAAACATGCCCCCCAACTCCTAATAGTACCTTACATCCTAACAGCTTCTGTACTAATGCCAGCCGGCACGTCCCTCACTGACGTCACTTGCCTGCGCCGCCTGCTTCATTCATAAAGTAGGCGGCGCAGGCACGTGACATCAGGGAGTTACGCTGCCGTCTGCCCGGCCTGCCTGCCTGCATTTTACAGAAGCGGTTAGGATGTAAGGTACTATTTGGAGTGAGGGGGCATGTTTAATAATTATTAATTGAATAAGACATCTTATATTAGTATACCGGAGCGGCGGGGCTATACTACACTGACTGCACCGCCCCGCTGCTATTGCCGGCCCCCAGCTCCTCTTTCCAGTCCCTCCCCGAGTCCCCGCTTGCTCGTACATCACAGCTTGCGATGTAAAACTGCAAGCTATCGCCCTATAAGACGCAGGGGCATTTCCCCCCATTCTGGGGGGAGAAAAAGTGCGTCTTATGGGGCGAAAAAATTGGTATATTGAGTATCTTATTCCATGAGGTTATTGGCATATCACTTTAGGTTGTTACTTCTAAATGTAAGACAGCTTCCTAGCTGTCTTACATTAAGACCATTTTCAACGTCTAAAACAGGCATAGAAAATGGTAAATGAGACAGGCCCCATTTTTAGACCTGCTGTGAGCGGGGAGAAGTCGCAGATTGCACTGCAATCTGCGCCAGAAATACACCTAATTTAGTCGTATTTCTGTTTGATAAATGACCCCCTTGTGTTTAAAACATCTGTAAACAGCCCAGTGCAGGCATTGCACTGCATTTTGCCACATGCGTCAGGCTGCTGATGTCATCACTATGCATCCAAAGTCTCATAGGCAATAGGCCTATGAGACACCAGACATATGCTGATGAAATCAGCAGCTTATTGTGGGATCAGTGTTATGAGAATAAATGTTTGTTTATTTTTCTTTTTTTTTTCTTTTTAACAGAGGCATTAAAGGGGGCACTATTACTGAGTGGAGGCATTACAGTGGGAATTATTAATGAGAGAGGCATAAAAGGGGCCCTATTACTTAGTAGAGGCAATAAAGGGGAAATTATTACTGAGAGAGGCATAACGGGGGCAGTATTACTTAGTGGAGGCAATAAAGTGGGAAAATATTACTGAGAGGGACATAAAGGGGCCCCTATTAATGAGAGAAGGCATTAAAAAGGCACTATTAGTGAGTGGAGACAATAAGGTGGGAATTATTACTGAGAGGGGCTTAAAGGGGGCTGTCACGCCCTGCCCTGTGGGTGTTCTGAGGAGATCTGTCAGAGTTGCTGCACGTGACTCGATCTGACAGTTTGTTTTGTTGTTGGTTTGAACTGAATCCCACCTCCTCCCAGGTGTTGCTCTTTAGGTAATTGGTGAGGCTATTTATTCCTCCCTCTCCCTATAGCCTTTGTGGGTTATAATTCTGCATTGTGTGAGCTCTGGATTTTGGTGGATCGTCCGCTCCAACACATCTCTAGATAAGTCCTTTTCCCTTTTTCCTTCTGTGTCTGTTTTTACTAGGCCTCTAGGGTGACGCTAGCTCCTTCGGTTGTTGAAGGAGCTGGGTGTCTCTTTCCCTCTTCCCTACAGCTGAGGGATTGGTTCAGTGTGTTATAGTCTTAGGTACGTGGGCATGTGCATATCTACCATCGAGATATGCACATGGGCATAGCAGCTTAGGGAAAGTGTTTTAGGGATTGCTAGGAGGTGACCCCTTTGTTCCCTAGCATTTGGGGCCTAGTCAGTTGTTTTGTTTGCCTTGTCGTGTTCTGTTTACTTCCCTTATCTTACCTACCTTGACATTATAACCCGCCATACCATCATTTTTTTCCCTTGCTGTTTGCAAAATGGAAACTATTGATGCTTTGGTTGATCGCATGCAGGGATTGTCTTTGGAGGTAGCTGACTTCCGCAATTCGGTTGCACGGTGTCAAAGTACTTTGGCGTCTGGCACCGCCGGGGGAACCCAGATCTACCTGGGACCTAAGGTCACTCTCCCTGATAGGTTTTCCGGGGAAAGTGATAACTTTGTTCGGTTCAGGGAGTCCTGTAAATTGTATTTTCGTCTGCGTCCGATTTCATCTGGAGACGAAAACCAAAGAGTAGGGATTATTATTTCTCTGCTAAAAGGTGACACTCAGTCTTGGGCTTTTTCTCTGCCGACTGGTTCACAGTCTCTCCAGTCGGTGGATGAATTTTTCGGAGCCCTGGGCCTGATTTATGATGACCCAGACTGGGTCTCTATGGCTGAATCTAAGTTGCGCAGCTTGTGTTAGGGAGAACGTACTGCTGAGTCGTATTGTGCTGAATTTAGAAGATGGGCGACTGACTCAGAGTGAAATGATCCTGCACTCCATAGTCAGTTCTGTCAGGGGCTATCTGAGAGATTAAAAGATGCCCTTGCATTTCATGAAAAACCTGATTCTTTGGAGGCGGCCATCAGTCCCTCCTGTCCCTCGGGGTACTATGACACTTGAATTAGGAGCTGGAGAGGAGCCTATGCCATTGGGTCAGGTTACTTTTTGCTCTGGTAATAGGAATTTTAGGAAGCTGAATAGACTATTACTTCTGTGGTCAAGAAGGCAATTTCGTTAATGTGTGCCCTTTTATTAAACCTCAAAGTGGTAATGAAAAACAAATAGGGGATTCCTTCAAAGAAAAAAAAAAACCTCCCTTACTCTTGGTAGTGTGAATGGGGAGTCAGAGCAGGCAAATTCGTATCCTACCTGCAGTACTTGATTCCTCCTGCCTGCCATGGTGGCGCTAGACTCTGGAAATTTTGAGTTAAAGGTATTTGTTGACAGTGGCGCAGGGGTTAATCTTATTGATTTTCAATTTCTTCAGAGTCATGGTTTTAAAACTAGTGCATTAATCAAAGAGATACCAGTGTTTGCTATAGATTCCGCCCCCCTCTTGCAAAGATGTCTAACTCATATTGTTCAGGATATTCATTTGAGGGTGGGTGATTCTCATGTTGAGTTCATTTCTTGCTTTGTTATGAAAGGCTGGCAAACAAGACAAATCAGTAATTGGAGTGAATTTTGTATAAACAACTGTCTTAGTGCCTCTATTTCGGGGGTGTCCACTAAGGTGTTGCCTCAGTTTTTTTCCGATTTTTCGTACATATTTTCGGAGGGTGGAGCTCAGGAGTTGCCCCCTCCCCGAGAGTATGATTGTCTGGTCAATCTTATCCCCGGAGCAAAATCTTGGTTATATAATCTTTCTCAACTCGAAAGAGTAGCTATGCGGGAGTATATTGCCGAGAGTTTGGCAAAGGGACATATTAGACCATCTAAGTCTCCTATGGCTGGCTTCTTTTTAGTAAAGAAGAAGGATGGATCCCTTAGACCGTGCCTAAATTTCTAGGAACTGAATCTCATTACTGTCTGTGATCCTTATCCCCTTCCCTTGATTTCGGATCTATTTGATCAGATTGTTGGTGCTAAGGTGTTTTCTAAGTTGGATTTAAGAGGAGCTTATAATCTGATCAGAATCAGGGAAGGAGATGAATGGCCTTCAATACCCCCGAGGGTCACTTCGAGAACCTAGTCATGCCCTTTGGTTTAACTAGTGCTCCAGCAGTCTTTCAACGCTTTATCAATGACATTTTTCATCATTTAGTGGGGAGGTTTGTTGTTATTTACCTCAATGACATACTAATTTACTCACCTGATTAGAAGACTCATCAGGATCATTTGAGACAAGTGTTATTGATCCTTCGGGAGAATAAATTGTATGCCAAGTTGTGTGTTTGCGGTTCAGGAGCTTCTGTTTTTGGGGTACTTGCTTTCTGCATCCGGTTTTTGTATGGATCTCGAAAAGGTCCAAGCGGTACTGGAATGGGGACTGGCTAGAGAATCAGAAAGCCCTGATGCGGTTTTTAGGATTTACTAATTACTACAGAAAATTCATCCTGAATTATTCCACCATTGTCAAACCTTTGACAGATATGACTAGGAAGGGCACTGACTTCTCTGTCTGGTCGGATGAGGCATTACAGGCTTTTTCTGCTATTAAGAAATGTTTTGCTTCTGCTCCCATTCTGATGCAACCTGATGTGTCTCAACCCTTCATTGTGGAGGTTGACGCGTCAGAAGTGGGAGTCGGAGCAGTCTTGTTGCAGGGTCCCTCTCCTAGCAAATGGCGCCTGTGTGCTTTTTTCTCCAAGAAACTCTTGGCCGCTGAAAGAAATTATGATGTTGGGCATAGAGAGTTGTTGGCCATCAAATTGGCCTTTGAAGAGTGGCGTCATTGGCTAGAAGGGGCTACCCATCCGATTACAGTATTTACTGACCATAAGAATCTGGCATACCTGCAATCTGCAAAGCGTTTAAATCCTAGGCAGGTTAGATGGTCATTGTTTTTTTTACCAGGCTCAATTTTGTGGTCACCTATTGCCCTGGGATTAAAACGTCAAAGTGGATGCATTGTCACGTAGCTTTCCTGGGATGGGGGGGGGGGGGAATTCGGAGGCTCCCGCTCCGATTTTGGCTGATGGGGTGGTGGTTTCCGCTCTTTACCCTGAGCTGGAGGCTGAAGTATTGGGGGCTCAAAAGGAGGCACCTGATTCTTGTCCTCCAGGCAAGTTGTTTGTTCCTTCTGAACTGCGAAGGTGTTCAAGGAACATCATGATACTGTCCTTGCGGAACATCCTGGAAGCAGATCCACTGTAGATCTTATTTCCTGGAGATTCTGGTGTCCAGGGTTGCGTAAAAGTGTTGAGGGTTATGTAGCAGCTTCTGAGACCTGTGCACGCGCGAAAGTGGCTCACACTCGGCCATCAGGATCTCTTCTTCCTTTGTCTATCCCATCCCGTCCTTGGACGCATTTGTCCATGGACTTCATTACTGATTTGCCGAGTTCCTCTGGGAAAACTGTGATTTTGGTGGTAGTGGACCGCTTCAGCAAGAGGGCTCACTTTGTACCATTATCAGGTTTGCCCAATGCGAAAACTCTCGCTCAGGTTGTTTTTGATAACATTGTGAAATTACATGGCATTCCCGCTGATTTGGTGTCTGATAGGGGGACGCAATTTGTTTCCAGGTTTTGGAGGGGGCGTTTTGTTCTCGTCTGGGTATTCAGTTGTCTTTCTCTTCGGCTTTTCATCCTCAGTCGAATGGTCAAACTGAGCGCACTAACCAAAACCTAGAGACCTATTTGAAGTGTTTTGTCGCTGAGAATCAGGATGAGTGGTGCTCCTTCTTGTCTTCAGCTGAGTTTGCCTTGAATAACCGTAGGCAGGAGTCAACTGATAAGTCACCATTTTTTGGCGCATATGGTTTTCACCCTCAGTTTGGTACTTTTTCTGGGACCGACTCTTCTAGGATACCGGAAGAGGAGAGATTCTCTTACTCTTTGTCATCTATCTGGCGATGGGTGAAAGATATAAACATATAGCTGACAAGAGATGTATGACTGGTCCGGACCTGTGTGTGGGTGATTTGGTGTGGTTGTCCACTAAAAACATTAAACTGAAGGTGCCCTCTTGGAAATTGGGTCCAAGATTTATAGGCCCTTACAAAATCTCGGCCATTGTCAATCCGGTGGCGTTTTGTCTGGAACTTCCGCAGGCTTGGAAGATCCATAATGTGTTTCACAGGTCCTTGTTGAAGAAAGTTGTGGAACCTGCGGAACCATCTCTATTGCCTCCTCCTCCTGTTTTGGTTGATGGTAATCTGGAGTTTCAGATCTCTAGAATTCTCAAATCGCGTGTTCTTCGGGGTTCCCTTCAGTACCTGGTGCATTGGAGGGGATACGGTCCCAAGGAAAGAATGTGGGTTCCGGGCTACCAATGTTAAGCTAGCCACCTTGTCCATGCCTTTTACAGGGCACACCCGGATAAAGTTGGACCTGGGTGTCCGGAGATCACCCGTAGAGGGGGCGGTACTGTCACGCCCTGCCCTGTGGGTGTTCTAAAGAGATCTGTCAGAGTTGCTGCACGTGATTCGATCTGACAGTTTGTTTTGTTGTGGGTTTGAACTGAATCCCACCTCCTCCCAGGTGTTGTTCTTTAGTTAATTGGTGAGGCTATTTATTCCTCCCTCTCCCTATAGCCTTTGCGGGTTATAGTTCTGCCTTGTGTGAGCTCTGGAAGTTTGGTGGATCGTCTGCTCCAACACATCTCTAGATGAGTCCTTTTCCCTTATTCCTTCTGTGTCTGTTTTTACTAGTGTCACAACTAGACAGCTGAGAAGCTCTGACAGGAGCTTTCCAGATCCTCCTCCTTGAGTTTCTTTGTTTTGGTTAAGTTCCTCATCTCGTTAGTCTATCTCAGCTGTCATGCAGTTGGACTGATTGCTTCCCTTTAAGTTCCTCCCCATGATGCATTAGGTTGCGGCTTATACAACTTCCTGGAGTGTGTGTGCATGCTGTTTCTATTCCTCAGTCCTCTGCAAGATAACTGTTCCTTTATTTGTGATTTTCTGTCTGCTGGATTTTCAGGTGACCCTGACTCCCTCCGTGTCTTGTGTAGGGAGCCGGTGGTCGTGTCCCCTCACTATTGTAGGGTCTTCAGGTATTAGATAGCCAAGGTACATGGATATGCGCCCATCCACCTTTGGGGTGTTCGCATAGGCTGAGCAATTAGGGAGAGTGGCAGGTCTCATGTAGGGGTCTCCCTTTTGTTCCTTAGTTGTGGATCCAGTGAGTCATTAATTGTATTGCATTGTCTTGTTTCCTGTACACCATCCGTGACAACTAGGCCTCTAGGGTGACGCTAGCTCCTTCGGTTGTTGAAGGAGCTGGGTGTCTCTTTCCCTCTTCCCTACAGCTGAGGGTTTGGTTCAGTGTTATAGTCTTAGGTACGTGGGCATGTGCATATCTACCATCGAGATGGGCATAGCAGCTTAGGGAAAGTGTTTTAGGGATTGCTAGGAGGTGACCCCTTTGTTCCTTAGCATTTGGGGCCTAGTCAGTTGTTTTGTTTGCCTTGTCGTGTTCTGTTTCCTTCCCTTATCTTACCTACCATGACAGGAGCCCTATTACTGAGTAAAGGCAATAAAGTTTTTTGTTTTTATTTTAATTACAGAAAATAGTATAAAGGGGGCACTATTATTGAGTGGGGGTATAAAAGGGGACCTCAACAGTATGAGAAGCATGAAAGGGGAAATTATTACTGAACTAGGACATAAAAGGGGTATTAGGGTTATTATTAAGTGGGCCACCAAGGAGTCATTATTCCCAAGAAGACACTCAAAGCGGTACAATTACAGTTTTTGGGCACTAAATGGAACACAGGGGCACTAATAAGGTATGGGGCATAATAGGGTGCTACTGTTCACAGGGAGTTTGAGGCGGACCCTTTAGACTGCACAAAAGGGGTCACCAAAGCTGGCATTATTACCATCTAAGGCTAATCAATAGGGAGTTTGTCTAGAGGGTGGATAATTGATGGGGGTGTGCTGGAAAAGAAAGGAGCCAAAGATGTCTGTGTGTCACATTCTGCAGAGGCAAGTCATGGTTGGGAGAAGTCTTGGCCAGATCAGAGAGTAAGTCACAGGATGTAACTGTACTGTACTCACTTATACAGTCTGCACAGCGCTGTATAGTCATAGTATATTGGTTATATTGCTATTTGTATTTCTCTTTGTGTTTTATTACAGTATGATGGTATTCAGCCACTATGCGGTGGTTGTATGTGATCATAAAATGGTGGTATCATTTGGCCCATATATAGTGTTACATTTGTTGGTCTTAGGCTCCACTCACACATCCGCAATTTCGTTCCACATTTTGCGGAACGGAATTGCGGACCTATTCATTCCTATGGGGCAGCACGATGTGCTGCCCGGACACGGAATTGCGGATCTGCACTTCCAGGTCCGCACTTCCGTTCCGCAAAAAAATAGAACATGTCCTATTCTTGTCCGCAATTGCAGACAAGAACAGGCATATTCTATTAGTGCCGGCAATGTGCGTTCCGCAAAATGCAGAATGCACATTGCCGCTTTCCGTGTTTTGCGGATCCGTGTCTCCGTGGATCCGCAAAACACGTTGCGGACATGTGAATGGAGCCTTAGTATAGTGGGTTTTGGTCAATAACAGTGTGATGCAAGTATGTGTGGTGATAGTATTTGTTTTTTGTATATTGTCATTTGGAAACTTTATGACTGTTATTTGTAGGCTCCAAAGTGCAGATTTTTTATTATAAAGTATATCCGGGTACACTGTGCTGCTAAGGTGCTGTATCTATTCCTGTCATATGCTATAAATGTTTTATTTATTTATATGGGGGAGGGGGACTACCTTTAGTAATTTAATTTGGTAGTCCTGATTACAGTACTACATAGGTGAAATACTTGGGAATGTCTACAAGACATGCAGTTTTATTGCCACTTATGAAAACCTGCAAAGGGGCACACAGACTCCCTCGCCAAGGGGCCCAATTAATCCTGGAACTGGCCCTGAATATGTAATTTGAGATGATAAGTTTGCCATTGCAGTACTGAGATATATTACAATTTTATACCTTGGAATATTGCTTGAGTATCAACATGTGACAGTAACAATTGTATAGCTCACTACTACCTATATGTCCAGAGGAAGTATATGGGCAATAATGAACTAAGGGCCTAATATACAACACTGCAGGGAGGGATTTAAGCTTGTTTTATTTGCAGCATAAGGTTTTTTTTAACCTTTGTGGTGACTTACCATGGTAAGCTTCAATGTACATTGAAGTTTAAATTCAACACGACGTGTTGTAAGTAAGATAATATGCCAGGAGGGGAGAGACAGAACTGGATCGCACATCCACAATGCTATGCTTTGATCTAACTCGCTTATCAGCGCTATATTGAAGTGTACAGCCCCCCATACTGCATGCTATACAAGAGGCATTAGTGTACATTTTGATCGAAAGGCATAAGCCCACTCACCACGCCAAGGTCGCCTCTTTGAGTGGGACCTACTCTGACAAAAAGGCGCAGCGCAGTGCAGCAACAAAGCGGCACTGCCCTGGTAGGCGGCGGGACCCTGGAGTCAAACAGCACCCTGCTGTCTGACAATGCCATCCATGGCACTGGGTCCCACCAACCCACCAGAACAGCACCACAAAGACAAAGGCCACCACGCAGTACTGCACCATGTGAACAGTTGTCTAACACAACATGTCTATTGCTATCAGGAGCTACAGGTCAATGACCACTATATGCAGACCAATGTGATTAAAACCACCTGTGCCGAATGGGAGGAGTGCTGATACCAGTAAAGAAGTGATCTAACTCACCATGCCTTTTGATCAAAATATACACTAATGCCTCTTGTATAGCATGCAGTATGGGGGGCTGTACACTTCAATATAGCGCTGATAAGCGAGTTAGATCAAAGCATAGCATTGTGGATGTGCGATCCAGTTCTGTCTCTCCCCCCCTGGCATATTAATGGTCTATTTTTTTCTTTACTGGTATCAGCACTCCTCCCATTCGGCACAGGTGGTTTTAATCACATTGGTCTGCATATAGTGGTAATTGACCTGTAGCTCCTGATAGCAATGGACATGTTGTGTTAGACAACTGTTCACATGGTGCAGTACTGCGTGGTGGCCTTTGTCTTTGTGGCGCTGCGTTGGTGGGTTGGTGGGACCCAGTGCCATGGATGGCATTGTCAGACAGCAGGGTGCTGTTTGACTCCTGGGTCCCGCCGCCTACTAGGGCAGTGCCGCTTTGTCGCTGCACTGCGCTGCGCCTTTTTGTCAGAGTAGGTCCCACTCAAAGAGGCGACCTTGGCGTGGTGAGTGGGCTTATGCCTTTTGATCAAAATGTACACTAATGCCTCTTGTATAGCATGCAGTATGGGGGGCTGTACACTTTAATATGGCACTGAGAAGTGAGTTAGATCAAAGCATAGCATTGTGGATGTGCGATCCAGTTCTGTCTCTCCCCCCTTCCCCCCTGGCGTAAGTAATATAATGTTTAGTACGATAATAATTAAACAGAAATTTCAGGAGAAATCCCAGAGAGTCCTTAAAGGGGTTGTCCCATGAAAAATAGTCTACAGTTTTCAAACCAGCACCTGATTCTGAATACTATTGTAATGGCATGTAATTAAAATTTAGTATAGCCACTGAGCTATGCAATAAAATGTATCTGTATGGCGCCACCTGCTGTTAGTTTTTTTAAAATTTCTTTGTCCTACTTACTGAGAAGGCTGCACATGCTCAGTTTCATCCTTCAGCTGCTTCCTGACTCCTGAGTTGTGATAAGGAGAGAGCTGCAGAAGAAAGACATCCCCAGAGTAAGGACACTCCCCTTGAGCTGCCAGCTTGATATAAATCTAGCAGAGCAATTAGAAAAATGAATAGGGAGATCTCTGGATCCATGTGCGGTACAAGGCTTTTTCTAACTTTGTTAGAAAGAGATTGCCGTGTACTATATGATGTCTGATTTTCATTTTTTTACATTAATCATGGGATAACCCCTTTAATCTAACACTTATTATAACAAGGTTTTTCTATTTTCCTGTATGTAACCTCTAACTTGCGTATTACATAAAGATGATTCCAAATTATGAGCAGAATGCTAGAGAACCACAGATGCTATGCTAAAGCCAGGAAATACACAGGAGAGGCTGCAGACTGTGCCTGTGCAGCAGCATTCTTGTCACAAGCTGTGTGCAAATGTTAGCCTGTTACAGGGTGGGCCAGGAATGTTTGGTTGGCTTTTGCCTTTCTTTATGTACGGAAAACAGAAAGCAGCTCTCAACAGCACATTATGATTAGTATTCAGAAAATTACAAGAGACAATAGCAACATCAGATATCATTACAGGTGAGAATTAACATGGGGACATAGGTTCTCCCCAGGGAAATCTGCAGGTTGCCACTAGTGATGAGCGGCAGGGACTATATTCGAATTCTCAATATTTCACAAATATTTGGGCGAATATTCGTCATATATTCGCGAATTCATGATTATTTTCTTGATTGCCAAAAATCGGCAATGTAATATTCACGTAATGCGCGCGAAATACAGGCGTGAGTCACTTTTACTACATATTCCAAGCTGCTAGAAGTTTCCTGAGACTGGAGAAAATGGTTGCCATGGCAGAACATAAAAAATGGCTTTATATGCAGTTAGAGTGCCCCAATATATTTGCGATTGCGCTAATTGGCACTAATGATGCAAATATTTTGGCGCGATACGTGAAACTTCACATTCTAGCAGGTCTGCATGTATGTATGGACAGCAGAACCTATCACACTACCTAACACCCTGCACTGCAACAGCTTCACTGTATCAGGATATAACCTACACTGACTATCTCCAACTAACTATCTGTATCAGGGCCGGACTGGCCTACCGGGATACCGGGAAATTTCCCGTTTGGCCGGCAGGCCTGAGTGCCGCAAGGCTGCGGCCCTGGTGACAAGTGGGGGCAGCCGGCGGCAGGGCACAGCAGGAGATGAGCGCTTCCATTGTGGAAGCGCTCATCTCCATAGTCATCTGTATCTCCATAGTCATCTGTATCGCCGTCCAGCATCGCATCGCTGGAGGTAAGTATAAGGCCCCTTTCACACTGGCGAGTTTTCCGCGCGGGTGCAATGCGAGAGTTGAACGCATTGCACCCGCACTGAATCCGAACCCATTCATTTCTATGGGGCTGTGCACATGAGCGGTGATTTTCACGCATCACTTGTGCGTTGCGTGAAAATCGCAGCATGCTCTATTTTGTGCGTTTTTCACGCAACGCAGGCCCCATAGAAGTGAACGGGGCTGCGTGAAAATCTCAAGCATCCGCAAGTGCGGATGCGGTGCGATTTTCACGCACGGTTGCTAGGAGACGATCGGGATAGGGACCTGATCTTTATTATTTTCCCTTATAACATGGTTATAAGGGAAAATAATAGCATTCTGAATACAGAATGCATAGTACAATAGGGCTGGAGGGGTTAAAATTTATTTTTTTACTCACCTTAATCCACTTGTTCGCGCAGCCGGCATCTCTTCTGTCTTGTTGTGTGAGGAATAGGACCTTTGATGACGTCACTACGTTCATCACATGGTCCGTCACATGATAAAGAGTTAAATTTAAAATTTTTATTTTTTTAACCCCTCCAGCCCTATTGTACTATGCATTCTGTATTCAGAATGCTATTATTTTCCCTTAAAATAATACAATCTACACAACCTTGAACCCAAACTTCTGTGAAGAAGTTCAGGTCTGGGTACCACATTCAGTTTTTTATCATGCGCGTGCCTCGTGTGAAAGAGGCTTTTTTTTTTTTTTTAATATAGGTACAATACTAGATCATGATAAGTGGGGGCTACTGGCACATAAGGGGGGCTACTGGCACATGATGGGGGCTACTGGCACATGATGCGGTGGGGCACTACTGGCACATGATAAGGGGGGCTACTGGCACATGGGGGGCTATTGTCACATGACAAGGGGGCTACTGGCACATAAGGGGGCTACTGGCACATAAGGGGGGCTACTGGCACATGATAAGGGGCGGCAACTGGCACATAAGGGGGCTACTAGAACATGATAAGGGGAGGCTACTGGCACATGATGGGGGGCTACTGCCACATGATGGGGGGCTCCTGGCACATAAGGGTGGGCTACTGACCCATGATAAGGGGGGGCTACTGGCACATAAGGGGGGCTGCTGGCACATGGGGGGGCTACTGGCACATGATAAGGGGGCTACTGGCACATGATAAGTGGCGGCTACTGGCACATGATAAGGGGCGGCTACTGGCACATAAGGGGGACTACTGGCACATTGATCCAGGGAGTTATTCTGATTGCATGATTGGAGTCGGGAAGGAATTTTTTATTCCCCTAAAGTGGAGAAAATTGGCTTCTACCTCACAGGGTTTTTTGCCTTCCTCTGGATCAACTTGCAGGATAACAGGCCGAACTGGATGGACAAATGTCTTTTTTCGGCCTTATGTACTATGTTACTATGTTACTATAATAAGGGGGGCTACTGGCACATGATAGGGGGGCACTCTGGCTACTGGCACATGATACGGGGGGCTCTGGTTGCTGAAACATGATGGTGGGGGGGCTCTTATTACTGGCACATGATTGGGGGGCATCTATGGGGCACATCTTACTAGCACATGATTGGGGGGAATCTATGGGGGCACATCTTACTGGCACATGATTGGGGGGCATCTATGGGGGCACATCTTACTGGCACATGATTGGGGGCATCTATTGGGGCACTTATTACTGGCAGATTATTGGGTGGCACTATAGGGGCATCTACTGAGGCTAAAAAGAAGGGGTATTTTATATGGGGGGCTCTGTATAGGGGCATTTTATACTGGGACACATTATGGTGGGTACTATGGGGAAGGGGGGCTCTATGGGGTCATCTACTGGGGCACTGAGAAGGGGTATTTTATATTGGCACTTTATGGGAACATTAGCTCAACTGGGGGCATTACAAAGTGGTATGTTTTGCACATTATAAGGAGAATTATTACTACTGGGGGGGGGGGGGGCATTATGGTGGGCTTTATTACTCCCCCATGGTATGACCCCCTAGTAGCAGCACCAGCCTCTCCCTGCTCTGCTATCCCTCTGCCCATTCTCCAAATCCTTATTATGAAATCTTTCTCATTAGGATAAAACACAAAATCAGCTCCACAGAGCCCCCCAGCCAAAGTGTTGAAGTGGTGTCCGAGATCCCCAAGAGCCAAGCCAAGTAATTGTAAGTTTTCACGTGGAATATGTTTGTTTGTAGTTGATCTTTATTATTGATTTTACATTGCATATTTTTTTAGTTTTTTTGCAGCATATGGGTGAGATTTTATAAATATTTTTATTATTTGGTCGAAAAGCTCATTGGGGGGGATTGTAACAGGACTGCCGTAGAATATCTAAAATAGCTGGTCAAGTAAAATGTTGCATGCAACAATCATTAAATAGGTGGCCAACAAAAAAGGGGGCGGGTCAAAGGGCGTGGTAAAACACTGTCTGAGCATGCTGACCGTTGTAGTTTTGCAACAGTTGGAGGCATCCTGGTTGGGAAAACACTGTGATAATATGAACAATGGGGGTTCTACAAAAGAGCTATCGTGGGGGAAAGTTCATATTCGTGTTTACACACGTGTTTTAAAATGAATGCTTTCTCCTATTATAAACAAGTAAATAATGACGCAATGCTGTGGGGCTGGTATGCAACTTTTTCCAGGACTGGTTTTTATCCCCAGTCCGGCCCTGATCTGTATTATATATATATATATATATATATATATATATATATATACACTATCTAACTATCTATCTAATGTAATGAGTGGAAAGCACAGAGCACAGCAATGACACTGCTGTCTCTCTCAAAACTTTAAAAAACTGTAGAAAATGGCTGTTGCGGAGGTTCTTATATAGTAAAGGCGTAGGCAACTTTCCTATTGGTTGCAATTTGCAAATTCTCAAAGTGCTGATATTCAAGATTAATATTCGCAGTTCGAATATTGGGCCCAATAGCAATCCTGTACCCTGCCTGTATGACACTGACTAGAGAGACATTTACTTTTTTTTCGCAGTAATATAGTTATTGGATGATTTTCTTCCATAAATGAAATTATATTTCAAAAACAGCATTCTTTGCCTTCTGTAACTTCATTTTGTCTCACATTTTTTTTAAAATATCTGAATCAATTCAGTATGACACACATGCCAGTGGAGCAACAGAGAAATTACCCTTTTATGAACAAAGAGTAGTCTAGGTTAAAGATCCTGACACTTTTGAATTTCAGGGTCACATTTTTCTCCGATGAGAAAATGCATATGTTCCTTTCCATGAAAACCTGTAAGAGATGTTCTTATTTCAGGGAATGATTTGATGCCAGATGGCAGGAATTGGCTCAGAACTTTAAGAACTGTATGTGACAACCATATGTGTGATGCTTTTCTTGCTGTGCTTAGAATAGTGAAGAACAAGGGCTTCAAATCAGTTTCGTAGAGCTCAGAGCTCAGCATTTCTACAAATATACACATTTAATGAAAATTTTATGAAAAGACAACCCATTATGTTTAGTCTTTAAACAAAGTCACCTACATGACAAACTATGACTACTGTATCCCTCAGGTTACCAAACATAATGGCCCTGATTTACCAATCCTGTTTATTTGTAGACAGGGTAAATTTCGGCTAGTTTCACAACTGTAGCTGCTTCTCTGGCAGGCTGTTCCGGTATAGAATGCTGGGAAATGGCCAGACAAAAACCCTTGCATGCAACAGTTTTTGTCCAACTGATTCTGCTGGTAGCATCCGGAAGCCATTATAGTCAATAGGGTCCAACTGGCAGGTGGCAGTATCCGGCAATGATGGATCCGGAGAATTCGGGCAGGCTGTTCTATGCCGGAACAGTCTGCTGGAGAGGACAGCCGCAGATGTGAAACTGGCATTGATAGCCTTGAAATGCGTCAAATTTATCAGATGTCCCAAATTATAAATTTGGCATATATTAAGATGGTCTGGTTGAGTTTTAGCTGACAACAAAAATGTGTCCATAATCCACATGCTTTGAAATTTGCATATGCAACAAAAACTAAAAACCTTAAGAGTCCCATCCATTGTGTCTGGAGGATGCTGCTCTATTGTTACACGTGCAGTGTTCTGTTGATTATCACAAGCGGATGGTGACCATTGTGACATTAGCTGTTTTCCTTCGATTGTCTTGGGAAGAAGTTAGACCATTGTTACACACACAACATTCTGTTGATTACCCCTGAAGGATGCTGGCCCATTGCGACACCTAAGTGTTCCAACCAGGCTCGGACTGGCCCACCAGGGAGGCTGGGGATTCCTCGGTAGGCCCCCAGTCTCCTGCGCCCGGAGATAAGATGGAGGAGCAATTATTTTTCTTGTTTCTCAGGAGAGATAATTATTGTAGCCACTAGGTGGCAGTATCGCACAGTGATGCAGCCTTCTACTGGTGTAAATTGTACAGGAAGCACCGCAGTATCTTCTAAACTTCCCGGGCTTCTGGCAGTGAAGGAGGAGAGAACATGTCTGGCCATCCTCCTGCCCTACCTGCTGTCAAAAACTGTGGTTGCTGGAGAGAAGGACTCCTCTGCGGTGCTGGGCTGAGTTATATGCCTTGTTTTAACTTAGACACATCCTTCAGCAGCACAAGGGAGAAGCCGGTCTTGATAAATCTCCCCCAATGTTTTCTGACCATCGTCCCTGAAGATACTGGCCCACTATGACATGAGCAGTGTTCCATCTATTATCTCTCTAGGATGCTGGCCCATTATGACATATACAGTGTTTCATTCATTGTCAAAAGAGGATGCTGGACCATTGTAACATGTGAAGTGTTCAGTCCATTGTCCCTGGAGAATGCAGGCTCACTGTGACACATGCAGTGTTCCGTCCATTGTCACAGCCAGATGCTGGCCCATTGTGACATGCGCAGTGTTCAGTCAGTTGTTCTTTGAAGATGCAGGACCATTGGATACCCACTGAGGAAGGAGCCTGAATAGCTCCGAAACGTGTCTGGTGAACCGTACTAGCCAACTTGTCAGATCATGACTAATAATCATATCCATCTCAGATCAGGGGACACAGGACTTAGATTTTAGGCAGGAATTGAGGCAGGGTGTTCACTGTCAAAATCTGGATACCTAGAGGGTGGACAATCCCTCAAGCCAGTTGGAGCACGGAGTGCGAATACACACATACATATATCAACAGAAGTGGTATATGTCCCTGATTCTTTCAATTCCTGAGAATTTGAACATATGTTCCCAAGAAGTTTATGGTTATTTTTAACATAGTGAAATAAAAATTTTGAGTTTTAACACTAGTCAGAGAGGCAAAAATTGCCCTAGACTCCTGGCTGTATGAGCCGCCTTAAAAGGTAAGGGGGCTTATACCCACGAACCTAAAGGTCTAGGAATCCCTGCATCGCCCTCAACATAGTGACAGGGCAGAGACCTCCTGTTCATCCATCACCACGGATGAAAGGCATCTCCAGCGGCCCAGTAGCAGACAGGGAGAAAGACAATGCAGCAACTGCACGGCAGGTAAGAATACAATGTAACAACGGAACATCAAACACTTACCTGCCTCAGCAAAGATGGAATAACCACACAACAACAACCTGGACCCCCATGCAGACACCGAAGCAAGGTGGGTCCAGACAAGGCTGCTAATGTCTTTAGGTTCAGAAGACGAACAGGGGAAATGTCTAGCAGACATGCTGGACACAACATCAACAGACCAGACATATAACAACGCACAAGACATAACAACCAAATTACAAATCAAACCCACACATAAGGATGGGTGGAGACATGGAGAAGACATAGGGATGACATTGCTAAAAGACCTTGATGTCCAACAAGGTGGCCCTCAATGACTGGGCAGATGGAATAGCCACAGAAAGGAGCATAGCTTCCAGCCGAAAGCAAGGCTAGAGCACAAATAACCTCCATGCAACAAGCCTAGGCTAAATACTGTAGCTCCAAGAGACCACACCCTGATCCACACCTAGTCAGGAAATTAACCCCACACTCACTAAACAGCAGGAAGAATCACCTAAGGGGAAGTGCACGTGCAAACCGAAAACGACTTGTTGCCCCCAGCAACCAGTCTGCACGGCAACCGCGTCATGGTCAAACAATATGACCGTGACAAGGACACTGGCCCATTGTGACCTATGCAGTTTTCACTCACATGAGGTTGATGACCCATTGTGACATGCACAGTGTTCCATCCTATGTCCCTGATGGACACTGGCCCATTGTAATCTATGCAGTTTTCACTCACATGAAGATGCTGGTCAATTGTAACATGCGCAGTATTCCATCCATTATCCTTGAATAAAGCTGGCCCATTGTGTCACGCGCATTGTTCCATATATTGTCCCTGGAGAATGCTGGCCCCTTGTGACACACACAGTGTTCCGTCATTTGTACTTGGCAGATGCTGGACCATTGTGACATGCGCAGTGTTTGGTCTATTGTCGCTGGATGATACTTTTTAAAATGCTAAACCATTCTGACATGCGCAGTGTTCTGTAAGTTGTCTTTTGACGGTTCTGGACCATTGTGGCACACAGTGTTCCGACCCTTGTTCCTCGAGAATGCTCGCCCATTGTGACACGTCCAGTGTTCCATCCATTTTCCCAGGAGAATGCTGGGCTGTTGTAACATAAGCAGTGGTCAGTCCATTGTCATAGTGCTTTGTTACTTTTATCTGCATACTGTCTCTGCAGTATGCTGGCCCATTGCAACACATGCAGTGTTCCTTGAGCATGCTGGACCATTGTGACAAGCACAGTGTTCTCAGTTGTCCTTTAAAGATGCTGACCCATTGGGATACGTGCAGTGTTCGACCATTGCCATTTGAGAATGCTTGCCTATTGTGAGAAATTCAGTGTTCCATCCATTATCCATGGATGATACTGGTCTATTGTGACATGCACAATGTTCCATCCATTGTCCCTGAAGGACACTGGCCCATTGTATTTTATGCAGCTTTCACTCACGTGAAGATACTGGTCCATTGTGACATACGCAGTATTATCCATTATCCTGGAAAGGAACTGACCAATTGTGACATGCAAATTGTTCCATATATTGTCCCCGGAGAATACTAGCCCCTTGTGACACATGCAGTGTTCTGTTATTTGTCCTTGGCAGATGCTGGACCATTGTGACACTCAAAATCACTGAAAATGGTGCAGTACAATGGTAAATGCAATTGACAATATATGGCTAAACCCTCACACTGATATTAAAATGAGACGTTTGCCAATATATTCTTATATCAAGAACATCCTGGAGCCTGCGCACACCCAGTCAAGGTCTCTCAATGTGGCATGGGACCTAACGCTAACCTACCTATCCTGTATGAGTAGTTACTGATAGAAGCATAAGGTCCGACACACAGCCAGCAGCTCCCAGTTACCTCCAGCGCGAAATCACACATACAATGGAAGGAGTCCCACCTATAACGGGCTCATGTGACGCAGGCTATCCAGGTGCACCTGAATGTTACCCATTGATCAAAATCAAGGCACATTCAAACCTGAGGTTTCCCCACCTCTATGCATACATATACAAACAAAATCACAGAATAAAGAGGTCTTTAATGGCAGAAAATGCTCAAGACCCCAAATGCTGTTGCGCATTTATAACCGGGGGAGCAAAATCTGCACATCCCCAGCACAATTGCATACAGAGCAGGATGCCAGCAGCGGACCACATGTGCCACAAAAACATCCTACACAGGATAGCCCAATGTGCGGATGAAGCTATAAGAAATACAAAATCACTGAAAATGCTGCACTACAATGGTAAATGCAATTAACAAAATATGGCTAAACCCTCACACTCAGGGGCGTTGCTAGGGTCTCAAAAGATCCGGGGAACAAGCCCCAATAAATATGTTGCCCCTCCCCCCGCACTTTGCTGTACTTGCTATACAGCAGCACTTACCTGTCACATCCAGGGCCTCCAGGTGACGTCTCCTCTCTGTCATCATCTTCTCTGTAGATCTTCTCTCTCATCATCTTCTCCACTCGGTCTGGACAACTTCTCTCAGCCGCCTTGTCTCTGCAGATTGTGACACAAAGACATCTTAGCTTCCTCACATTCTATCATTATCCCCCAACTGGAGTCCCCACAGTGTTATCCTGCTGCTTGCTGTGCCCCCCCCCCCAGGGGTGTAGCTATAGGGGGTGCAGAGGTAGCAGTCGCTACCGGGCCCAGGAGCCTGAAGGGGCCCAAAGACCCTTGTGCCGCATAAGAAGAGACACAGAGCACTGAGGGAAGGGGGGCCCAATACCCCCAAATACTATCCTGAAGAAACATTACTGCCCCCCATCGTAATAGTACTCCTCATAGTCCCACCAATAGTAATTCCCTTCTAGAATGCCCTCATTAGTAACACTGCCCCAACCGTGATAATGCTCCTCAACAATGCCCCCATTATTAGAAGAGCCCTCCCATATTAATAATACCCTCACAGAGTCCCCAGTATAAATAAGGCCCCCTATTGTTCCCCCAGTGGTAATAAAGCTCCCTACAGACCCCTCAGTAGTAATAAGGCCCCCATAGTGCGCTTAGTAAAAATAAGGCGGATCTATAAGACCCTCCTATAGAGCCCCCAGTAGTAATAAGACCGCCTATAATGTCCCCTAGATCTGCAGTTATGATCCTCCCTCCACCATACATTCCCATGTAAATAACATCACCTCCTCCCCAGCCACCTCCAACGCACAATCCCATGTAAACATCACCCCCTAAGGCTACTTTCACACTTGCATTCGATGTCTGGATGCATCTTGGACTCCCAGGTCGCTGCTGGGAACAATGTTGTCCGAGTAGTACGCCAAATATTCTTTCCTGTATATTTACTTGTATATAAAGTGCAAGTGCTGCCAAAAATTGCAAGGAAGAGGCACTCCGACACAACCTGTATATCACATAAAGGAGGGCCTTATTCACATTGTGGTACAATTGTTCAGGTAGTGTGACTCATAAAGCCTATGCACTAAGTTAAAGGGCTGCCAAAAATTACAAGGAACCGGCACTCCAATACACTCTTTATTACACATAAAGGAAGGCATCATACACACCCTTAAAAAAATTATGATTGCTGGCCTGCTGGTGACCCTCAAAAACATTAGGAGCAAGGGCCTGCTGGTGACCCTCCAAAACATCAAGGGCGAGGGCCTGCTGCTGATCTGACCATCTAAAACATTAGAAGTGAGGGTCTGCTGCTGAGCTGACCATCTAAAACATTAGGGGCGAGGGCCTGCTGATCTGACCATGGAAAAAATTATGGGCGAGGGCCTGCTGCTGAGCCGACCATTGAAAAAATTATGGTTGAGGGCCTATTGCTGAACTGACCATCGAAAAAAATAATTATAGTTGAAGGCCTGCTGCTGACCCTCTAAAACATTAGGAGTGAGGGCAGCCTAATAAGCATGTTGATATGATGGAGGAGGAGGACGAGAAAAGGAAGATTGAACCATATACCCTTGTGGTGGAAGGGGTGCATGGAAATGCAGTGTATTCAATACACCATAAAAGCCACATTAAAAGTGCCTTTATGTTCAGCCGCTTTCCTCTGGTGGAGTAAAGAAGTCAGGGGCAATCCAGGTCTTGTTCACTTTGATAAGAGTCAACCTATTAGCATTTTCAGTTAACAGTTGGATGCGCTTATCAGTTATTATGCCCCCAGCAGCACTAAATACCCGCTCTGACAAAACGCTGGCGGCAGGGCAGGCCAGCACCTCCAAGGCGTAGAGCGCCACATGTCCAGCTTGGACACCCAATAGTTGTAAGCACAGAGGGATCATTGAGGACGCTGACACGGTCTGCTATGTGCAACTTCACCATCTTCCAAAACTTTTCTCTCCTTGTGACACTAGGCCGTGCATCAGGGTGAGGTTGCTGGCGGGGTGTCATGAAACTGTCCCAGGCCTTGGAGAATGTTGCCTTGCCTCTGTTGGAACTGCTGTGTGTTCCCCTCGTCTCCCCTCCTCTGTTGCCCAAGGAACTACGAACTCTGCTGCCAGCGTTGTCAGCTGGAAATTTTTGGAGCAATTTTTCACAAGGACCTTGTGGTATTGCACCATTTTGCTAGTCCTCTCCACCACAGGAATGAGAGATGAGAAGTTCTCTTCGTAGCAGTGGTCGAGAAGGGTCAACAGCCAGTAATCGGTGTTGGCCTAAATGCATATAACGCGAGGGTCATGGGAAAGGCAGCCTAACATAAAGTCTGCCATGTGTGCCAGAGTCCCAACAGACAAGACTTCGCTGTCCTCATCAGGAGGATGACTCTCAATCTCCTCATCCTCGTTCTCCTCTTCTGCCCATCCACGCTGAACTGATGGAATTAAACTTCCATGGGTACTACCCTCTCTAGCAGAGGCAACCATCTCCTGCTCCTCCTCCTCCTCCTCAGCATCATCCAATTTGCGCTGAGAAGACGAACTGAGGGTGGTCTGGATATTACCTTATGTAATGTCTTCTCCCTTTTCCACCTCTTCCACATGCAAAGCGTCGGCCTTAATTGTGAGCAGCGAGCGTTTGAGTAGACACAGAAGGCGGATGGTGATGCTAATAATAGCGTTATCGCCACTCACCATCTGTGTTGATTCCTCAAAGTTTCTTAAAACCTCACAGAGGTCAGACATCCGCTTGTAAAGAGCGGAAGCTGACTGGAAAGGTGACGACCATATTGCAGCTGGTATTCCACTACTGCCCTCTGCTGCTCACAAAGCCTGGCCAACATGTGGAATGTGGAGTTCCAGTGCGTGCTCACGTCGCATAACAGTCGGTGAGCTGGCATAATCCTTGGCATCGCTAGCACCTGTGCCATCCCAGGGTACAACTCGCTCCCGGCCTCCACAACGTTCACCCAGTGTTGTTGCAGGCGCAGCACTATGAAGTGCCTTTTGCGCTGTGGCATTAGAAGAATTTTGATATCTCTGACTTTTAGTCTAACCAGACTGTCTATTACTCTGTAATTCCTCTAGCGCCGTTCTATGGAAACAGTAGGTTTAAAGAGCACACCAAATACTTCAAATAACTTCTTTATTAACTTCAACTTTTCTTCATATATAGCACAGCCGCCTCCGCAGCAGATAGTCCATGTACAAAACACCTGTTAAAAAGATATCACAAAATGGCGGTATGCATAAGATGTTGGTTCAACTGTTCAATCTTGTCACTCAACATAAAATGGTGGATATATTTCTCTTTTGAGTGTCTGTACTCTCATTTTAAGTTATTTAAGCACTTTATAATCTCTCTGAGAGGTATATCTGAGGTCTAACTAATAGTTCTGCTTGCTCAACTTGGTTTGCAGTTTGCAGTATGCAATTGCTTATGATCTGGTATGAGCAGTTCGCAGTTTGTATGCAATTTGTATGGAATCTGTTTTGTATGCTTGCAATTTGTAGTTTGCAATTGAATTTGTATTTGCAATTGAATTTTCAACTTATATTTAGTGGAACTGTAAGTAAACACACATATATAACTGGTTCAGTATACAGTTCTTATCACTAAATTAACAGTAGGAACATCATATAACTGTTTTAAATACCTATTTTGGCCTCTTGTTCCCATAAAACTGGACTCTGACTGAGTGGAACTGTGTGTCTGTTCATCTCCTCTCTCTGGTGAGTAATGATTCCAGCAGCTCCTGCTAGGGGAATTCCCAGACAGGCTGTGTGTGAGGCTGGCTGTGATTGGTGAAAACTCTTGTTGTGTAAGAAGCTGGCTGTGATTGGTCTAGATTTCTGCCCAGCAACAACAGATTAACACTATGCTTTCTGTTGTTTCTGCTGTGTCACTGAGCTTACCTTACAATACAAAATGAATTTTAAAGGCATATTATCTTTTTCTGCTTCTGTGAACACAAAATATAACAGTTATATGACATCCAAAACATGATGTCACAGTAAATAACTCTGCTTTTGTCTTTAACACATAAACATAGGAACTGCATTAAGGTTATTAGCAGGCTTAGCTGTATACACATATAAGGCATATTAGCAAACTAGGACAAGTCTTAGCTAGCCAACTACACTCCCACCAAAATTGCCTATAAATCTATGTTCTTAGTGGTAGGACTTGAACATGAATTTTAGGAATTTTCCATCAGGTTCTCAACTTCCAAGTGTCTTTTATCACTCTCAAGTAGAACAACTAACTTCTGTATAGGAAGTTCCAACTTGAGTGGAGTAGTGAGACGTTTTCTTTTTTTGTCAAGTTTTGAGTCTCCTATTTGTAACAACATTCTTCTTACTAGTTTGTCTTCATCCTTTTGAACTTCTAGAACTTTGGCCAATTTCCATTGACTTCTAGGTAAATCTTCTTCTTTCACTAACACTGTCACTAACTTGGACATTTCTTCTGGGTGTTTGCCATTTAATTCTTAGCATAAGATTGGCTAAGTACTCTTTCCTCCATCTATTCCAAAACTGTTCTGATAGATATTGAACTCTTCGCCATCTCCTTTTAGCATATGAATCCTCTTTGGTGAACTTGTCAGGTGGTGGCTGTATGTAATCCGACTTAAGGTGAAGTAGATGGTTGGGAGTTAAAGGGTCCAAACTTGTTGGATCGTTGATGTTATTAACTGTAAGTGAACGACTGTTAACAATAGACATTACTTCACAGAACAGGGTCCTAAATGAAGCATCATCTATTCTTCCAGCGTTCTTTTTCAACGCTGAACTTAACACATTTCTCATAGTTCTGATTTGTCTTTCCCAAACTACTCCTGTATGGCTTGCATGTATATTTTTTACCCTACACCTTTCCTTCTGAACTGTTCTAGTCCCTCCTTCCATTCCTCCCCCATTCTTATTACCTTGCTCCCGGTCTCTATCTGCACTATCTTCCCCTCCTATAACGTAATTACCCTCCCCCCCAGTCCCTAGTTTAAACACTCCTCCAACCTTCTAGCCATCTTTCTCCCCAGCACAGCTGCCCCTTCCCCATTGAGGTGCAGCCCGCCCCTACGATAGAGCCTGTAGCCGATAGAAAAATCGGCCCAGTTCTCCAGGAACCCAAACCCCTCCTTCCTACACCAGTTCTTGAGCCACTTGTTAATCTCCCTAATCTCCCATTGCCTTTCTTGTGTGGCTCGTGGTACAGGCAGTATTTCGGAAAATACTACCTTTGAGGTCCTTGCCCTCAGCTTTTGACCTAAATCCCTGAAATCATTTTTAAGGACTCTCCACCTACCTCTAACTTTGTCATTGGTTCCGATATGGACAATGACCGCTGGATCGTCTCCAGCCCCTCCCAGTAATCTGTCAACCCGATCCGCGATGTGTCGAACTCTAGCGCCAGGAAGACAGCACACTGTTCGGCGATCACGGTCTTTGTGACATCTTTGTGACAGATTTCCCTATCTGTTCCCCTAATAATGGAGTCTCCCACTACCAGCACCTGTCTGTCCTGCCCTGCTCTCCTGGTTCCCTGCTTACTGGAGATGACATTCCCCTGACTAATTCTTAAAAACTTGTAAAAGTCTCTGTTAGGAATACCAAAGGATTTATGGATATGGGAGAAGTCTACAAATGAGCCATCCTTCCATAGCTGTGAGACGTTTGTAATACCTGAAGTGACCCAGTTACCAATGTATAGATCTGGTAATGCTATTTCACAAATTTTCAAGGGGGCTGAAGCGATAGAGGTTGGAACTTTCTTTTCTATTCTGGCAAGGGAATACCATAATTTAGATATCGCTGATAGAGTAGATAAGGGGAGGATATGCTTGGAACCGAAACCGGCTACAGAGGATAGATGTAATAGGACATTGGATACGCCCAAGAATTGTTTTTCCAAGAGGACCCACTTTTTAGTTGGATCTTCTCTTATTAGGTATCTCAATTGGTCTAGAATCGAGGAGAAATAGTAGTGTCTAATTGAAGGAACATTTAGACTCCCTGATGAAAGGGGTTTGTACAGGAAATATAAACATATTGCGGAGGAATTCGCCAAATATTATACTGACTTATATAATTTAGGAGCCTCCAAAGAAACCTTCCAACCCACGACTGAATCCATTGATGGTTTCCTTAACGGCATTTCCTTACCTGTCTTATCTCCATCTCATCGCCAATTACTTAATAAAAAAAATTCCTCATCTGAGATATATGATGCGATACAATCCCTCAAGCATAACAAATCCCCTGGCCCAGATGGGCTTACAAATGAGTACTACAAAATATTCTCCCCTATTTTGACCCCCGTTTTGAATAGAACTTTAAACCTGATCGCCACTCAGGGTTACATCCCTAAAGATATGCTGAATGCTCTAATTATCACTTTACCGAAACCCGGAAAATCCCCAGATAGACCAGCCAATTTTAGACCAATATCTTTATTAAATTCTGATGTCAAAATATTCGCAAAAATTTTAGCCAAGGGATTGGTATATTCTAACCACACAGGCGTTCCCATGGTGACAGGAATGCTTGTCAGGGAGGAGTATGCCAAAGTGGAATAACAGTACACATTGAAAAATAAAAAGACGAATATTCTAAATAACGAATATATTCGCTATATTGCTATAACTTTTTTTTTAGAATATTCGTCATATTCATCATATTTTAAAACAAGAATATATAGCAATATAGCGAATATTCGTAAAATACACATATAGACTGCATATACACCAATAATAAATGACTCACGAACGTGAGTACCCGTGCCAAGCCTGCACGCAAAGTAAAACACCAAAAGAGAGAAAGACTAGTACAAATAGTAATTGATATAAACTTTATTATAGTCTCAGTACGAGACAGAAAATCCAATAAAATACAAGTAGGGGACAGTACAATGGTGAATGGAGAACACACAGGAAAAAATAGGACACCACTAGGCAATCAACATATCAAGGCTGGTAAGATCATATAAGTACAGCATAATATATAAGTAACCCAAACTGGGTGTCTGGTATATATAACCAGCCAAGGCTATCAGGACAGAATTGAAGTCAAGTACAGTACATAGATGTATAAAGTGCAAAGTGCAAAAATTACAAAGTACATGGATAATGCATACTGAACTGTTAACTAAGGAGCCATAGAGTAAGTACCTGAGTGGTGAACCAGAGAGCCCCGACGCACGTTTCGCGTAAGCTTCTTCAGGGGGGAGGAGTGTGTATGTAGGTGAAGCTAATAGGGTGACTTTTATATCGGATAATTTGATTAAAACCATGAGCAGCTGAAAAGAGGCATGTGTGGCCACACATGGAAGGGAAGCGAGTGCGCTCCACCATGGAACGCATCTCGTCACTTCCGGTCACTAGAAAGAACGCCCCACGTCGTGGAACGCAAGGCGTCACTACCAGTGGGAAGGAAGGGAGAAGGAAGGCATAACTACAAAGGGGCATAGATAATATATAGGAAATAATACGGATGGTACCATTATGAATGCCGACATCCTTATAATAAGATTATATACAGCTACTCTAACCCATATAAAATAATAACATCGGACATACCGGAAGTGCGTTCCACAGGCATGGAACGCAAAGACGATCACGTGACCATGTGGAACGCATGAATCCAGACGCTGAGGGGAGTGCAGTGCTAGAGGTGCATCTGTGGAATACAAACACAGAAATTATATACAAACAATGAGAAATGTGCATAGATGAATAATATACGTGAAAGTGGGTGTAATAAAACCGTGGAAATAGGAAAAATACCACAGTTTGAATAGATGTTATCAACATTGCACTCTGCGCTACCTGCGCTAGAGGGCGAATAATAGAGGTGATAGTACAACACGATAAGTACGGGTCTGCACCCGCGCCTGCGCAAAGGATGTGAAGACTGGGTGCAATGAGAATGGGAATAGATCAAGTGAGAAAGTGTACGTACAATAGCAGTGAAAAATATTGAAAAATATTCAGTGAAACAATCCATATCAAAAGAATCTGCTCAAAACCGCTGTCTGTAGTGAATAAAAATACTGATGAAGTATCACCAAACACATTCAAATACAATACATATAAAAAATATATATAGTGAATAAAATAGCAGTAGTATAAATATTGTTAAATATTAAGGAATGCAAATGCGAAGGCAAGAATGGTCCACGGCCCCTGCATATAGAATCCACCGTAAAATCTTCTCCAGGCGAGAAGGGAGGGGAGGGGGGGGGGGGGAAGAAGAAAAATGAGGTGTCAGATCGAGAATCAGATCACTTGAGGGGCGGCCACACCTAAATAGCTGACAGAGAAAAGACATAATTAAAACCAGGATAAGAGACAAACAAACAGGCATACAAAAAGCAGCCTGCAACAAAGAGGTCATACCTCCAGATTAATAAAACCTAAAAGCAACCATGTGTGAATGTATACCAGGCCGGACCTACACCCACACATGTAAATAAACACACATATAGAAACAATTAACAAAGGAACACAAAAACTAAAAAAATGAATAAATAAGAGTCAGGAATACCGCCACTGCGGTCAATCTATACGTATGGTGGAAAATTATTATTACAGGAAGGGGGCGAAACTCAGACCCTCGTTCAGACCTTGAGGGGTGACCGTATCAAGCTGGAAAATCCATTTAGCCTCGCGTTGGGCTAGTATACGCTTCCAATTTCCACCCCTACTACCTACAAAGACCCTGTCTATGCCTCTTACCTTCAAAAGGGAACCGTCACAGGCGTGATGGGTCTTGAAATGGCATGGAATTGTCTTGAGACAAGTATCGTCCTCCTCATCCGCCGCCGACTGTATCCCCAGAACATGTTCTCTAGTCTGGCGCTTCAGTTCACGTGAGGTGAGCCCCACATATTGAAGACCGCATGGACAGCTCGCAGCATAGACCACCCTAATGGTGTTACAGGTGATCGTATGGGTAATTTGGTAAGTCTTGTGACCTGAGGAATCTGTAAAAGAGGTCGTGGTGAGAATGTTGGCACATGCCACACAGTTACCACATGGACGACAGCCCCATTTGGGGCCCTTGGACCCAAATAATCTGGGAGGGGTGGTAACCTGATAGTGGCTGTGGACCAGAGCATCTCGGATGTTACTATCTCGTCGGAAGGTAAGGGAGGGTCTGGGGGGTAAATGTTGTTTCAAAATCGGGTCTATATATAGAATGTTCCAATGTGTTCTCAATGATTTCAACACTGCATTATAGCTCGGTGCGTCGGGGCTCTCTGGTTCACCACTCAGGTACTTACTCTATGGCTCCTTAGTTAACAGTTCAGTATGCATTATCCATGTACACTGCTCAAAAAAATAAAGGGAACACTTAAACAACACAATGTAACTCCAAGTCAATAACACTTCTGTGAAATCAAACTGTCCACTTAGGAAGCAACACTGAGTGACAATCAATTTCACATGCTGTTGTGCAAATGGGATAGACAACAGGTGGAAATTATAGGCAATTAGCAAGACACCCCCAATAAAGAAGTGGTTCTGCAGGTGGTGACCACAGATCACTTCTCAGTTCCTATGCTTCCTGGCTGATGTTTTGGTCACTTTTGAATGCTGGCGGTGCTTTCACTCTAGTGGTAGCATGAGACAGAGTCTACAACCCACACAAGTGGCTCAGGTAGTGCAGCTTATCCAGGATGGCACATCAATGCGAGCTGTGGCAAGAAGGTTTGCTGTGTCTGTCAGCGTAGTGTCCAGAGCATGGAGGCGCTACCAGGAGACAGGCCAGTACATCAGGAGACGTGGAGGAGGCCGTAGGAGGGCAACAACCCAGCAGCAGGACCGCTACCTCCGCCTTTGTGCAAGGAGGAACAGGAGGAGCACTGCCAGAGCCCTGCAAAATGACCTCCAGCAGGCCAAAAATGTGCATGTGTCTGCTCAAACGGTCAGAAACAGACTCCATGAGGGTGATATGAGGGCCCGACGTCCACAGGTGGGGGTTGTGCTTACAGCCCAACACCGTGCAGGACATTTGGCATTTGCCAGAGAACACCAAGATTGGCAAATTCGCCACTGGCGCCCTGTGCTCTTCACAGATGAAAGCAGGTTCACACTGAGCACATGTGACAGACGTGACAGAGTCTGGAGACGCCGTGAAGAACGTTCTGCTGTCTGCAACATCCTCCAGCATGACCGGTTTGGCATTGGGTCAATAATGGTGTGGGGTGGCATTTCTTTGGAGGGCCGCACAGCCCTCCATGTGCTCGCCAGAGGTAGCCTGACTGCCATTAAGTACCGAGATGAGATCCTCAGACCCCTTGTGAGACCATATGCTGGTGCGGTTGGCCCTGGGTTCCTTCTAATGCAAGACAATGCTAGACCTCATGTGGCTGGAGTGTGTCAGCAGTTCCTGCAAGACGAAGGCATTGATGCTATGGACTGGCCCGCCTGTTCCCCAGACCTGAATCCAATTGAGCACATCTGGGACATCATGTCTCGCTCTATCCACCAACGTCACGTTGCACCACAGACTGTCCAGGAGTTGGCAGATGCTTTAGTCCAGGTCTGGGAGGAGATCCCTCAGGAGACCATCCGCCACCTCATCAGGAGCATGCACAGGCGTTGTAGGGAAGTCATACAGGCACGTGGAGGCCACACACACAACTGAGCCTCATTTTGACTTGTTTTAAGGACATTACATCAAAGTTGGATCAGCCTGTAGTGTGTTTTTCCACTTTAATTTTGAGTGTGACTCCAAATCCAGACCTCCATGGGTTGAAAAATGTGATTTCCATTTTTTAATTTTTGTGTGATTTTGTTGTCAGCACATTCAACTATGTAAAGAACAAAGTATTTCAGAAGAATATTTAATTAACTCAGATCTAGGATGTGTTATTTTTGTGTTCCCTTTATTTTTTTGAGCAGTGTACTTTGTAATTTTTGCACTTTGCACTTTATACATCTATGTACTGTACTTGACTTCAATTCTGTCCTGATGGCCTTGGCTGGTTATATATACCAGACACCCAGTTTGGGTTACTTATATATTATGCTGTACTTACAGTACAGACCAAAAGTTTGGACACACCTTCTCATTCAAAGAGTTTTCTTTATTTTCATGACTATGAAGGCATCAAAACTATGAATTAACACATGTGGAATTATATACATAACAAACAAGTGTGAAACAACTGAAAATATGTCATATTCTAGGTTCTTCAAAGTAGCCACCTTTTGCTTTGATTACTGCTTTGCACACTCTTGGCATTCTCTTGATGAGCTTCAAGAGGTAGTCCCCTGAAATGGTCTTCCAACAGTCTTGAAGGAGTTCCCAGAGATGCTTAGCACTTGTAGGCCCTTTTGCCTTCACTCTGTGGTCCAGCTCACCCCAAACCATCTCGATTGGGTTCAGGTCCGGTGACTGTGGAGGCCAGGTCATCTGGTGCAGCACCCCATCACTCTCCTTCATGGTCAAATAGCCCTTACTTTCAAAGTTTTCCCAATTTTTCGGCTGACTGACTGACCTTCATTTCTTAAAGTAATGATGGCCACTCGTTTTTCTTTACTTAGCTGCTTTTTTCTTGTCATAATACAAATTCTAACAGTTTATTCAGTAGGACTATCAGCTGTGTATCCACCTGACTTCTCCTCAACGCAACTGATGGTCCCAACCCCATTTATAAGGCAAGAAATCCCACTTATTAAACCTGACAGGGCACACCTGTGAAGTGAAAACCATTTCAGGGGACTACCTCTTGAAGCTCATCAAGAGAATGCCAAGAGTGTGCAAAGCAGTAATCAAAGCAAAAGGTGGCTACTTTGAAGAACCTAGAATATGACATATTTTCAGTTGTTTCACACTTGTTTGTTATGTATATAATTCCACATGTGTTAATTCATAGTTTTGATGCCTTCAGTGTGAATCTACAATTTTCATAGTCATGAAAATAAAGAAAACTCTTTGAATGAGAAGGTGTGTCCAAACTTTTGGTCTGTACTGTATATGATCTTACCAGCCTTGATATGTTGATTGCCTAGTGGTGTCCTATTTTTTCCTGTGTGTTCTCCATTCATCATTGTACTGTCCCCTACTTGTTTTTTTTCGGATTTTCTGTCTCGTACATATATACTGCAATTTAGCTAATATAGTGCTATAGTATTTTTTTTTATAGTGTAAATTTTTTTTCAAGTCTGAAGTTCAGAAGAGACAAAACAAATTAGACTATAAAAAAAAAGATTATAGCACTATATTAACTAAATTACAGTCTATTTGTTTATTTTACTAAATTCTTTATATTGCTATAACTTTGTTTTTTAGAATATTACGAATATTCTAAAAAACGAAGTTATAGCAATATAGCAAATATTCGTAAAATACACATATTAGCCATAGCCATAGCCAACCAATAGGAAAGTTGCCTTATACAGTTAAAATCGCAATACGCGAATAATTAAATCGCATATTATTTGCGATAAATAGAATAATGACGAATATTCGATTTCGACTAATATAAGACGAATGTTCAATTGAATATTCGCGAAATATCGCGAAATCGAATATGGCACCTCCCGCTCATCACTACTGGCCTACCTTAATGTTGTTATCCAGTGACCGCCTAATGTACCTCAAGCCACATAATCACTTGTTCTTTTCTGTCAGGTGAATGCCTAATTTTTGGGGCCTGTACTGGCCTACCGTAAAATTGTTATCCAGTGACCGTCTAATATACCTCCAGCCACATAATCACTTGTTCTTTTCTGTCAGGTGAATGCCTAATTTTTGGGGCCTGTACTCCACTGGCCTACAGTAAAATTGTTATTCAGTGACCGCCTAATGTACCTTCAGCCACATAATCACTTGTTCTTTTCTGTCAGGTGAATGCCTAATTTTTGGGGCCTGTACTGGCCTACCGTAAAATTGTTATCCAGTGACCGTCTAATATACCTCCAGCCACATAATCACTTGTTCTTTTCTGTCAGGTGAATGCCTAATTTCTGGATCCTGTACTGGCCTACCGTAAAATTGTTATTCAGTGACCGTCTAATATACCTCCAGCCACATAATCACTTG
This sequence comes from Bufo bufo, assembly GCF_905171765.1. Taxonomy (NCBI): domain Eukaryota; kingdom Metazoa; phylum Chordata; class Amphibia; order Anura; family Bufonidae; genus Bufo; species Bufo bufo. Next base: position 392,887,599 of record NC_053392.1, read on the forward strand.
TTCTTTTCTGTCAGGTGAATGCCTAATTTTTGGGGCCTGTACTCCCATGGCCTAAAATAAACATTTTCTAGGCCCCACCAGGTTACATTTTTGAAAGTTTCCCTTTAAGACGCATAAAAATGGCCTCTGAATAAAATACATATTTTTTGTGGGAATTTTTGCCATTGATCCCCCTCTGGTATGTCACTGTCCATGTTGTGGGACTATTTGTGCACTTTTAGTAAGTATTTGGTGGCTGCAAATATGACCTGAAGGTTTTTTAGGTCCGCGTGCCATTAAAGTCAAAAGGGGGCCGCAGCGAACGCGCGGTTCGCGAATATTTGATCACGAATGCGCGTTCGCGAATGGTCCAGGCCGATGTTCATCCATCACTACTTGTGCAGGTATTGCTAAATAGTAGAACAATGTACCACAACCCTCCAGAGTCTGCTAAATCTTCCTGAAGGTCTTTTGCAGTGAAGCAGGGGTTCTGATTTGCCTTTCTAGCAATCCTATGAGCAGCTCTCTCTGAAATTTGTTTTGGTCTTTCGGACCTACTATTGACCTTCACTGTTCCTGTTAACTGCAAATTCTTTCGAACCGAGGAAATAGCTTTTTATCTTCTTATGGACTTCTCCTGCTTTGTGGGCCTCAACCTTTTTGATTTCGAGAGTGTTAGGCAGCTGCTTAGAAGAAATTATGGTTGCTGTTCTTTGAGGACAAGGTAAGATGAGTCTGGGTATTTATAAAGCTTTGAAATTTGCATCACCTGGACTTTCCTAAAGATCAGGGGCGTCGCTAGGGCTTTTTATCGGGGGCCAGGGCCCCGAATCAAACTACCCGAACCTCTGGACTCGGGATACTGGTGGTGACTCGCTGCAGTGCTGCATACTGCGATATTACATCTATTAAGGCAGCTACTCGGCTTACATAAGCTGCGGCATGACATCTGATTCCTGAGTTGGCTCAGCAGGCAGGTGCCAGCGCAATACCGATGCTCTAAGTACGGCAGCGACGACTGCAGTGGTTCTTCTAACCTGATTGGCTGCTGGCTCCTCCTCACTTCTTCTCTTACTAGTTATCCTGTGGGTACACAGGAAGTCAGGCTGGCTCGGCTGCTCCTCACTCGTCTTATCAGTACTGGGCTGGCAGCATGTGAGGCTCAGCTCAGCAATAGTCTGAGACAGCGTGCAAACTGTGCAGCCTTGGCTTTTACTAAAAAGTTTTTAGGGCCCCACAAGAACAACAGCAGCAGTGACAGTGCAGCAGGAATATAGAGGTGTGTTGTGTTGGCAACACTCAGTAACACAGCAGAGCAGGCTTCTGGACAGGCAGTGTGACAAAAGCTTCCAGTCATAAAGAGGCAGTGTCCGAAGGCCTGAGTGTGTCAGGAAACCAACAGGCAGAAAGAAGTTGCCTGGGCTAGAGGGAGTGATGTTATTTACATGGGCCTGTATGTTGGAGGGGGCTTTAGATAGAGAGGGATGTTATTTACATGGGACTGTATATTGGAGGGGGCTGGAGAGATACTGCCCCTACAGTGCCCCCAGCCGTTTTAACACTCCCCAAGAGTGCCTCCATTGGTAGAAGAGCCCTCCAGTATTAATAACACCCTTACAGAGCCCCCAGTAGAAATCAGGACCCCCAATGGTAATAAAGCTATCTACAGACCCCTCAGTAGTAATAAGGCCCCCCATAGTGCTCTTAGTAGAAATAAGGCGGATCTATAAGTCCCTCCTATAGAGCCCCCAGTAGTAATAAGAATGCCTATAATGTACCCTGGATTTGCAGTGCCCCCTGTAGTTATATTCCTCCCTCCACCATACAGTCCCATGTAAATAACATCACACCATCTCTACTGCGCTGTCCAAAATACTGTCCTATGTAAATAATATCACACCATCTCTCCAGCCTCCTCCAATATACAGTCCCATGTAAATACTATCCCTCTCTATCTACAGCCCCCTTTAAAATACAGTCCCATGTAAATAATATCACCTCCGCCCCAGCCACCTCCAACATGCAATCCCATGCAAACATCACCCCCTCAACATTCAGTCCCATGTAAATAACATAATTCCCCCCCACCAGCCACCTTCACCATTCAGTCCCATGTAAATAACATCACTGCCTCCCCCAGTCCCCTCCAACATACAGTCCCATGTAAATAACATCACTCCCTCCCACAGCCCCGCCTCCAACATACAGTTCCATGTAAATAACTTCACTCTCTCCCACAGCCACCTCCAACATATAGTCCCATGTAAATAACATAATCCCCTCACACAGCTGCGTCCAAAATACAGTCCCATATAAATAACATTACCTACTCCCCAGCCACCTCCAACATGCAATCCCATGTAAACATCACCCCCTCAACATTCAGTCCCATGTAAATAACATAATTCTCCCCACCGACCACCTTCACCGTTCAGTCCCATGTAAATACCATCACTGTCTCCCACAGCCGCCATCAACATACAGTCCCATGTAAATAACATCACTGCCTCCCCCAGCCCCCTCCAACATACAGTCCCATGTAAATAACATCACTCTCTCCCACAGCCGCCTTTAACATTCAGTCCCATGTAAGTAACATCACTCTCTCCCACAGCCACCATCAACATACAGTCCTATGTAAATAACATCACTCCCGCCCCCTGCTCCCTCCAACATACAGTCCCATGCAGTGTCGGACTGTTGTACTTAGGGCCCACCAGTGTAACTGATTCTGGGGGCCCACCTTAGGGCTCCTGCACACTAACTTATTTTTTTTTCCATGTCTGTACTGTTCACTTCACTTCAATGGGGTCGCAAAAAAAAAGACTCTGTGTGCATTCTGTGTCTGTATGTCCGCATGGCCATTCTGCAAAATGATTGAACATGTCCTATTATTGCCCACATTACAGACAAGGATAGGACTGTTCTATTTGAGGCCGGCTGTTCTGTTCCGCATAATGTGGAATTCACACAGTCAGTCATAGGCATGCGCACGGGGTGTGACGGGTGTGCCTGGGCACACCCTAATCATCACCTCCGTTCTGCACTGCCATCTGCCAACTCCTGATCCGATCCTTCACATAGGCTTCAGGCTAGTGGTCTGAAGCCTATAAGACAGTAGAGCGCTAGAATGGAGTTGCTCCAGGGAGGTTTGATGTCAGAGGAAGAGGAGGAGTCTCATCATACAGGGGAGGGGCCTCAAGATGTGCAGGAGATTCAACAGAGCACGTTGATGGAGAGAGGAGCAGAAGCTGCAGGTCAGTATGTGGAGGAGAAGATTGACTGTTATGTGTACTTGGGGGGCTTTTTGCAGGGGCTGAAGGGAGGAGGAATAATCCTTGTTCTGGAGACTGTATGTTAGAGGGGTCTGAAGAGAGGGGGGTGAAGTGATATTATTTACATGGGGACTGTATGCTGGAGGGGCTGAAGGTAGAGAGAGTGATCTATTTTACATGGGACTGTATGCTGGAGGGGCTGAAGGCAGGAGGGGTGATATTATTTTACATGGGGACTGTATGCTGGAAGGGCTGAAGGCAGGGGGAGTTTTGTATTTTACATGGGACTGTATGTTAGAGGGGCTGAAGGCGGGGAGTGATGTATTTTACATGGGACTGTATGCTGAAGGGGCTAATGGCAGGGGGAGTTTTGTATTTTACATGGGACTGTATGTTGGAGGGGCTGAAGGCAGGGAGTGATGTATTTTACATGGGACAGTATGCTGGAGGGGCTGAAGGGCGCCATAAATATTACTATTAGGGTCCATTCACACGTCCGTAGTGTTTTGCGGATCCGCAATACACCCGGCCGGCACCCCCATAGAACAGCCTATTCTTGGCGGTCTTATCTCCGAATGAAGATGTTGAGTAAATTCTACATCACAGGAGACGTCACTGGATGGATGAGATATGTGGTGCTGTATTCTACTGTATAGTGTGTACCATTATATGTAATGTCCATCCACATGGCCCCAGACTTCAGGTCACACTGTACGTGTTCTGAATTCTGGGGCCTCATACCCATCTATTACATTATCTGTACTCAGAGAGTTACCACTGTGTTATCTGTGGTGTTACATAGGACTGCAGGAGATATCTACTACATTATCTGTACTCAGAAAGTTACCACTGTGTTATCTGTGGTGTTACATAGGACTGCAGGAGATATCTACTACATTATCTGTACTCAGAGAGTTATCACTGTGTTATCTGTCATGTTACATAGGACTGCAGGTGACATCTTCTACATTATCTGTACTCAGTTATCACTGTTATCTGTGGTGTTACATAGGACTGCAGGAGATATCTACTACATTATCTGTACTCAGAAAGTTACCACTGTGTTATCTGTGGTGTTACATAGGACTGCAGGAGATATCTACTACATTATCTGTACTCAGAGAGTTATCACTGTGTTATCTGTCATGTTACATAGGACTGCAGGTGACATCTTCTACATTATCTGTACTCAGTTATCACTGTTATCTGTGGTGTTACATAGGACTGCAGGTAATATATCCTACATTATCTACTCAGTTATCACTGTGTTATCTGTGGTGTTACATAGGACTGCAGGTAATATATCCTACATTATCTACTCAGTTATCACTGTGTTATCGGTGGTGTTACATAGGACTGTAGGTGACATGTACTGCATTATTTGTAAAAAGGGGTGTGTCCACAGGTTGGGGGGAGCAATACTTGGCTTGCCCCGGGTGCTGGCAACCCACGCTATGCCACTGGAACTCTCCCCTGGCTGAGAGTCACCTCCCATATAAGTTAGTTATATAACGTTAAGTTAACGCATAAAGTATGTTCCCTGCTGCTTGCTTCCCCTCCTCATTTATACCCCTATATAATGTACCGTGATACCCCTCAGTTATATGATACCGTATAACTGAGGGGTATCAGGGTAAATTACAGGGGGTAATATAACTGAGGAGGGCTATCGGGGACATTATACAGGGGGTAATATAACTGAGGAATCAGGGTAAATTATACAGGGGGTAAAACTAAGGGGTATCAGGGTACATTATTATACAGGGGTAAAATAACTGAGGGGGGCTATCTCAGGGGACATGATAAAGGGGCAATATAACTTATATAATATAAGTTATATTACCCCTGTATAATGTCCCTGATACCCCTTAGTTATATATGTAAATCCAATAAACTTCATTTCACTTCTCAAATATCACTGTGTGTGTCTCCTATATGATATATTTAACTGACATTTTTTATCGTAACAACCAACGATTTATACAGGAAAATCATGACGATTAACAAGGTTGCCCAAACTTTCGCATCCCACTGTATATATGTGTGTGTGTGTATGTGTATATAATAAATATATACATACAGTACAGACCAAAAGTTTGGACACACCTTCTCATTCAAAGAGTTTTCTTTATTTTCATGACTATGAAAATTGTAGATTCACACTGAAGGCATCAAAACTATGAATTAACACATGTGGAATTATATACATAACAAAGAAGTGATGAAGGTCAGTCAGTCAGCCGAAAAATTGGGAAAAATTTGAAAGTAAGGGCTATTTGACCATGAAGGAGAGTGATGCGGTGCTGCGCCAGATGACCTGGCCTCCACAGTCACCGGACCTGAACCCAATCGAGATGGTTTGGGGTGAGCTGGACTGCAGAGTGAAGGCAAAAGGGCCAACAAGTGCTAAGCATCTCTGGGAACTCCTTCAAGACTGTTGGAAGACCATTTCAGGGCAATACCTCTTGAAGCTCATCAAGAGAATGCCAAGAGTGTGCAAAGCAGTAATCAAAGCAAAAGGTGGCTACTTTGAAGAACCTAGAATATGACATATTTTCAGTTGTTTCACACTTGTTTGTTAAGTATATAATTCCACATGTGTTAATTCATAGTTTTGATGCCTTCATAGTCATGAAAATAAAGAAAACTCTTTGAATGAGAAGGTGTGTCCAACTTTTGGTCTGTACTGTACATACAGTCGTGGCCAAAAGTTTTGAGAATTAGATAAATATTGGAAATTGGAAAAGTTGCTGCTTAAGTTTTTATAATAGCAATTTGCATATAGTCCAGAATGTTATGAAGAGTAATCAGATGAATTGCATAGTCCTTCTTTGCCATGAAAATTAACTTAATCCCCCAAAAAACTTTCCACTGCATTTCATTGCTGTCATTAAAGGACCTGCTGAGATCATTTCAGTAATCGTCTTGTTAACTCAGGTGAGAATGTTGACGAGCACAAGGCTGGAGATCATTATGTCAGGCTGATTGGGTTAAAATGGCAGACTTGACATGTTAAAAGGAGGGTGATACTTGAAATCATTGTTCTTCCATTGTTAACCATGGTGACCTGCAAACAAACGCCTGCAGCCATCTTTGCGTTGCATAAAAATGGTTTCACAGGCAAGGATATTGTGGCTACTAAGATTGCACCTCAATCAACAATTTATAGGATCATCAAGAACTTCAAGGAAAGAGGTTCAATTCTTGTTAAGAAGGCTTCAGGGCGTCCAAGAAAGTCCAGCAAGCGCCAGCATCGTCTACTAAAGAGGATTCAGCTGCGGGATCGGAGTGCCAACAGTCCAGAGCTTGCTCAGGAATGGCAGCAGGCAGGTGTGAGCGCATCTGCACGCACAGTGAGGCGAAGACTTTTGGAAGATGGCCTGGTGTCAAGAAGGCCAGCAAAGAAGCCACTTCTCTCCAAAAAAAACATCAGGGACAGAACGATCTTCTGCAGAAAGTATGGTGAATGGACTGCTGAGGACTGGGACAAAGTCATATTCTCCGATGAAGCCTCTTTCCGATTGTTTGGGGCATCTGGAAAAAGGCTTGTCCGGAGAAGAAAAGGTTAACGCTACCATCAGTCCTGTGTCATGCCAACAGTAAAGCATCCTGAGACCATTCATATGTGGGGTTGCTTCTCATCCAAGGGAGTGGGCTCACTCACAATTTTGACAAAAAACACAGCCATGAATAAAGAATGGTACCAAAACACCCTCCAACAGCAACTTCTTCCAACAATCCAACAACAGTTTGGTGAAGAACAATGCATTTTCCAGCACGATGGAGCACCGTGCCATAAGGCAAAAGTGATAAGTAAGTGGCTCGGGGACCAAAACGTTGACATTTTGGGTCCATGGCCTGGAAACTCCCCAGATCTTAATCCCATTGAGAACTTGTGGTCAATCCTCAAGAGGCGGGTGGACAAACAAAACCCACTAATTCTGACAAACTCCAAGAAGTGATTATGAAAGAATGGGTTGCTATCAGTCAGGAATTGGCCCAGAAGTTGATTGAGAGCATGCCCAGTCAAATTGCAGAGGTCCTGAAAAAGAAGGGCCAACACTGCAAATACTGACTCTTTGCATAAATGTCATGTAATTGGCGATAAAAGCCTTTGAAACGTATAAAGTGCGTGTAATGATATTTCACTACATCACAGAAACAACTGAAACAAAGATCTAAAAGCAGTTTAGCAGCAAAACTAATATTTGTGTCATTCTCAAAACTTTTGGCCACGACTGTACATACACGCACGCGCAGCGTGTGTTTGTGCTTTAGGGTGCACACCCTAATGCAATAGGCTGCGCACGCCTATGCACCCAGTATCCATGTTTTGGGGATCCCCAATTTGCAGACTGCAAGACATCCAATGGTCGTGTTCATGAGCACTTACAGTGATAACAGAAATATTAAAGATGAAGTATGATGACAGACATTCACAGCAAAATGCACAAACATACATGTGGCAGAATTTACACATATATGGTATGGAGATTCGCTCTGGTAGACAGGACAAGTGGACGCAGTATAGAGGCAAAGACCAGTTTGTAACTCAAAAAAAGTTACACACTTATGGCAACAAAACAGTACGACAGTCCATTTGCAGTTTTTGGTGTTCGTTCACACCTAGACAGTTCATACAGCAACACTGTCACCTGTTATCCTAGGTGTTAGTTCACACCCGATCGGCATTGCTAAGGACAGAGCGGACCTCCCAATCTCAGGCCTCCAGCCTAGCACACGGCTCAGATTCCAATCCAGCGATTTCCGGAGCTCCTCTGTCACACCCAGCTGACACTGCCGGCTGGGTTTTTTATAGGCCAGTCAAGACCTGGCCTGAAACGTGGGGAGTAGTCACCCACCCAGCACTTTGACTACTCCCAGTAAGAGCCGTCCCGGATCAGCTATACAGCTATACTAATCAGCTAGGTGTCAAACAGCAACTGCTGCTGACACATGAAAACTGTCTCTTACTCCACCGAGAACAGGAACCTCAGTGACACACACCTTCCGTCAACGTTGGACCCATGCGCCTTCCTACAATGGATATCCTGCACTTAAGTCAGAAACAAGACACATGCAGCGCACACCAATCACTCATTGGACACATGTGGCACAAAAGAAACTTATACATGGCTCACATGCCACAGTTGCATATGTCACATACTGCACATACTGTCCAGCGATTGCCAGAGCTCCTCTGTCAGGCCTCTCACACGAACGTGTGCGCTCCGTGGCCGTATTGCGGACTGCATTTGTGGATCCGCAATACATGGGCGCTGTTCCGTGGGCATTCCGCATCACGTATGCGGACCCATTCACTTGAATGGGTCCGCAAATCCGGAGATGCGGAATGGTGCGAAACTGAAGCACGGAACGGAACCCTATGGAAGCACTACGGAGTGCTTCCGTGGACTTCCGTCCCGTACTTCCGTTCCGCAAAAAGATAGAACATGTCCTATCTTTTTGCGGAACGGGCGAAACGCGGACCCATTAAAGTGAATCGGTCCGCAATCCGCTGCGGCTGCCCCACGGTTGGTGTAGGTGCATTGTGGCAAATTGCGAGCCACAGCACAGCCATGGGGCGCACACGTTCGTGTGCAAGAGGCCTCAGAGAGAGAGGTAATCACACCCAGCTGACACTGCCGGCTGGGTTTTTTATAGGCCAGTCAAGACCCGGCCTGGAACGTGGGGAGTAGTCACCTACCCAGCACTTTGACTACTCCCAGTAAGAGCCGTCCCGGATCAGCTATACAGCTATACTAAAAACTGCTGCTGACACATGAAAACTGCTGCTGACACATGAAAACTGGCTCTTACTCCACCGAGGCCAGGAACCTCAGTGACACATACCTTCCGTCAATGACGGACCCTTGCGCCTTCCTACAATGGATATCCTGCACTTAAGTTAGTCAGAAACAAGACACATGCAGCGCACACCAATCACTCATTGGACACATGTGGCACACAAGAAACTTATACATGGCTCACATGCCACTGTTGCATATGTCACATACTGTACACCACTGATACATAGAACATAAATAGCAAAGAATAATCACACATAGGAAATATGCAATGCACTCACCAAAACATTTATGCCTAACCCTATAAAGTGTAGCACACTAAAAGGGGTTAAAGGGGGTGTCTCACTTCAGCAATTGGCATTTATAATGTAGAGAAAGTTAATACAAGGCACTTACTACAATCTATTGTGATTCTCCAAATCACATTAAACACAGCACGCATGTAACGGGGCGCCGCAGACCTGCTGCTTAGCTTCGGGAGCAAGGATCTGTGTTTGGCCTCATTCCCAGGGCGGCTTTGCTAGCTGGGTGGCTCCCTGCTCCTAGGTCTGCCTTGAGCGCCGAGCTGATCACTCGGTGCTCGACTTGTCTGTCTGTCGGTTATGTGACGCTGGCCACGTCACATGACCCTCACTCCCCACTATAAATACAAGTGGCCTGCTGGCTACAGGTTGCCTGTGATTTTCGACTCTAGGGCTGTGTGTACTATTATTATTGCTTCCTACTTGACCTCTGGTATTGACCTTGTTTGCTTCCTGACCTCGCTTTGCCCGCTCCCTTGGTACCTACGCTATCTCTCGGATTTGACCTCGGCCCGTTCTCGGATTTCATCTCCTGCCTCATCCCTTGTAATGATGTGACCTCCTGGACCGACCTGGACTAGTTGATCCGCCATTGCCTTTCCAATCACTGGGTACTGTTGTCTTATCTACCTCCGTCTATCTGTTTGCCTTAGTCTTGTGTACCACCTTCTGCCTTGGCTGTCTGTTTCTCTCTTTGTCTGTTTGCTCTGCTCTACACTTACGTAGGTCAGGGACCGTCGCCCAGTTGCGCCCCGTCACCTAGGGCGGTTGGTGCAAGTAGGCAGGGACAGGGTTGAGGGTGGCAGTTTAGGGGGTGCACTTCCTCTCTACCTTCCTTACCCGTGACAGAATCACAGGCCTCAAATTAACATGGACCCTCTACAGAGTCTCACAGAGCATGTGCAGGGTCTTGCCCAAATTGTGCAAGAATTAGGGGAGAGGTTACAGGTACAGGAGACCGCCCAGACACCCCCTATTCTCACTCCCGCCGCCATTCAGGTAGAACCGCATATTAAATTACCTGATCGGTTCTCGGGTGACCGCCGGAATTTTTTAGCTTTCAGGGAGATCTGCAGACTTTATTTCCAACTACGACCTCACTCCTCGGCCTGACCCACAAAGGGTTGGGATAATCATCTCTTTGCTTCAAGGGGACCCCCAGGAGTGGGCCTTTTTTTTGCCGTCTGACTCCCCTTGTCTCAATTATGTCGACCTTTTTTTCCAGGCACTATGGGTCCTTTACGATGAGCCTGACCAGGCATCTGTGGCTGAATCTAATCTAAAGGCCCTTACCCAGGGAGAGCGGCCCGTAGAAGATTATTGCACCCAGTTCCGCAAGTGGTGCGTTCCCTCGGGCTGGAATGAACCTGCTCTCAAAGCCAATTTAGAGCAGGGTTGACAGAGAGGTTGAAGGATATGCTGGTCTGCTACCCCAGTCCTGACTCTTTAGAGGAGACCATGACCATCAGATTAGACAGACGGATTAGAGAGAGAGAGCGGGAGCATTTGTTTTCTCCTCATCCCCTTCTCAAACCTGAGACTTCTCCTACCGAACCCAAGATGGAGGCTCAGTTGGACGAGCCCATGCAGCTCGGGATGACGTGAAGAGAACTACGCCATCGTCGCGGCTATTGTTTTTATTGTGGTGATTCCGACCACTGGGTTCATGAATGTCCCAAAGCTCCTCCTTCCGGAAGATCGTCCAAGTCAGAGGGATCCAAGGACAAGGTATTCCCAGAGGTGGTAAGAAGCAAACTATTGTTGCCTGTCTCAATTTCCTTGGGGGTCTTAAAGGGGTCAGGAAGTGCTTTTGTGGATTCTGGGTCAGCATTTAGTTTTCTTGATCTCAAATTTGTTGAACGGGTAGGGATCCCAATACTAAAATTGTCCACCCCGGTCCAGGTGGTTGCTATCGACTCTATTCCCCTCCTGGGGGGCATGATAAAACTCCGTACTCCCGAGATTACCCTGTCTGTAGGGGTCTGCCACTCTGAGAAATGTTCTTTTTTCATTTTAGAGAATCTTCAGATACAAGTAGTTCTTGGCATGCCCTGGCTTAAGCAACATAATCCGGTCATAAACTGGAGTTCGTGCAAGTTAGAGAGATGGGGTTCCAACTGTAGTTCTTGCTTAACTGTAGTTCAAGCTGGAGTTTCTTTTGATGCCATTCCCCACTTTATTGCTGATTTTCATGATGTTTTTTCCACTGCTGAGACCGACACTCTCCCTCCCCATAGGCCTTATGACTGTGTTATTGAGTTAGTTCCAGAGTCCAAGTTTCCTAAGGGACGCAGTTACAATCTCTCTGGTCCTGAACGCACTGCCATGAGAGACTACATCCAAGAGAGTCTTAAGAAGGGACATATTAGGCCCTCCACCTCGCCCTTGGGAGCTGGGTTCTTTTTTGTTAAGAAGAAGGACGGTGGTCTTACTATTAGGAATCAATATTCCATCCCGTTGATTCCGGATTTATTTAACCAGATCTTAGGTGCTTCTTGGTTTTCTAAACTCGATTTGAGGGGGGCTTATAACTTGATTCATATTAAGGAAGGTGATGAATGGAAAACGGCCTTTAATACCCCAGAGGGACACTTTGAGTATCTTGTTATGCCATTCGGTCTATGTAATGCCCCAGCTGTGTTTCAGAACTTTATGAACGACATTTTTAGAGAACTTATCGGCAAAGTTATGATTGTTTATCTTGATTATATTCTTGTCTTTTCACCTGACTGGAATACCCATGCATCTCACATCAGATCTGTTCTTAGAATCCTCAGGGAGAATCATCTGTCCATTAAATTGGAGAAATGTGTGTTTGGAGTTCAAGAGATTCCCTATCTTGGGTACATTCTTACTCCACATTCATTTAAAATGGATCCCAGTAAGGTTCAGGCTATCCAAGACTGGGTAAGGCCATCCTCCTTAAAGGCACTTCAACGCTTTTTAGGATTTGCCAACTTTTATCGTAAATTCATAAAGAATTTTTCTGTTATCGCTAAGCCCCTTACTGATTTAACTAAGAAAGGGTCTGATCTTGTCAACTGGTCATTGGAGGCCTGTCAGGCCTTTGAGACTTTAAAAAATTGTTTTCAAGTGGCCCCAGTCTTGGTTCAGCCTAATCCTGAGAAACCTTTTGTGGTGGAGGTGGATGCCTCGGAGGATGGTGTGGGGGCCATTCTTTCCCAGGGGTCTTCCAACTTCACAAATTTAAGACCGTGTGCCTTCTTCTCTCGCAAGTTCTCTCCTTCGGAGAGAAATTACGACATTGGAAACTGCGAGTTACTGGCCATAAAATGGGCATTTGAAGAATGGAGGCATTTTTTAGAAGGGGCTAAACACTGTATTACGGTCCTCACTGATCATAAGAATTTAGTGTTTCTTGAGGCGGCTAAACGCCTTAATCCTAGGCAGGCTAGGTGGGCTCTATTTTTTACTCGTTTTAACTTCTCTGTTACTTTCAGGCCAGGAAGTAAAAATATTAAAGCAGATGCCTTGTCCCAGAGTTTTAATGCCATCCAACCTCCTGACACTCCTCCTGAACCCCTCTTACCGGCAAGCATCTTTGTGGCAGCGATATCCTCGGATCTTTCCTCTGAAATTCAACGAGCTCAGCAACTTGCTCCTCCACAAACTCCTTCAGATAAGTTGTTCGTTCCTGAGCATTTTCGTCTTCGTCTTATGGGTGAGTGTCATGACTCTGTTCTGTGTGGTCATCCAGGCATCGCTGCCACTAAAGAATTGCTGCTGAGGTCATTCTGGTGGCCTACTTTGTCTAAGGATGTACGATCTTATGTTTTGGCTTGTGAGGTATGTGCCAGATCTAAGACCCCGAGAACACATCCCGCTGGTGAACTACAACCACTACCCATTCCCTGCAAACGCAAACCATGGTCACACATTTCCATGGCTTTTATTTCTGACCTGCCCCCCTCCGAGGGGAAGTCAGTGGTTTGGGTAGTGGTTGACCGTTTTAGCAAGATGGTGCATTTTGTTCCTTTAAGTAAGCTCCCTGATGCGAAAACCTTAGCATCCTTGTTTATTGAACATGTGGTACGTCTGCATGGTGTCCCTGAAAATATCATCTCTGATAGGGGCGTTTAGTTTGTTTCCGTATTCTGGAGAGCTTTTTGTCAAAAATGCGACAGCTCTTTATCCTTTTCGTCTGCTTTCCATCCAGAGACTAATGGGCAGACGGAACGGTTAAATCAGGCAGTGAAACTTTTCCTGAGGTGTTATGTATCGCACAATCAGCTTTTATGGGTGATATATCTCCCGTTGGCAGAGTTTGCCATCAACAATTGGGTTAATTCGTCCACGGGAGTATCTCCTTTTTTTTTTGTGATAGTGGTTTTCATCCTCGTTTTAGCTCTAATTCCTCCGCGTTCTCACTCAACCCACAGGCAGATGCTTTCACCTCTAAACTGTGCACAGTCTGGGCACAGGTTCAAGTGAACCTGAAAAAGGCCCAGGAGTTTCAGCGTAGACATGCCAATAAGAAACGTTCCAAGGGAGTAAATTTTGTACTCGGCGATAAAGTATGGTTGTCGACTAAGAATCTTTCTTTGAGACTTGTTCTCGAAAAAATTCTCTCCGCGTTTCATAGGACCATATAATATTATTGAGGTTATTAACCCGGTGTCTTTTAGAGTAAAACTACCTGACTCCCTTCGTACACATGATGTGTTTCATAAGTCTTTACTTAAGAAATATGTGTCGCCAGTGGTTCCTTCTAAAAAACCTCCCCCACCTGTGGAGGTTGACGGTCAGGAAGAATTCTTCATCTCTAGATTCATGTATATTAGAAAGGTTAGAAACTCCTTTCAATACCTGGTCCACTGGAAAGGTTTTGGACCCGAGGAGAGGTCCTGGGTACCTGTGTCCAGGATGCATGCCTCCAGGTTAATTGCTAAGTTTCACCGGGAACACCCTGAGAAACGTGGTCCACAATGCTTGGGTCCGGTGGCCCCTCGTAAAAGAGGGGGGTACTGTAACAGGGCGCCGAAGGCGCACTCGGTCTCCCATCAGCCGCAGACCTGTTGCTTAGCTTTGGGAGCGAGGATCTGTGTTTAGCCTCGTTCCCAGGGCGGCTTTGCTAGCTGGAAGGCTCCCTGCTCCTAGGTCTGCCTTGAGCGCCGAGCTGATCACGTCACATGATCCTCACTCCCCACTATAAATACAGGCGGCCTGCTGGCTACAGGTTGCCTGTGATTTTTGTCTCTAGGGTTGTGTGTACTATTATTATTGCTTCCTACTTGACCTCTGGTATTGACCTTGTTTGTTTCCTGACCTCGCTTTGCCCGCTCCCTTGGTACCTACTCTATCTCTCGGATTTGACCTCGGCTCGTTCTCGGATTTAGTCTCCTGCCTCATCCCTTGTAATGACGTGACCTCCCAGACCGACCTCGGCTAGTTGACCCACCATTGCCTTTCCAATCACTGGGTACTGTTGTCTTATCTACCTCCCTGTCTATCCGTTTGCCTTAGTCTTGTGTACCGCCTTCTGCCTTGGCTGTCTGTTCCTCTCTTTCTCTGTTTGCTCTGCTCTACACTTACGTAGGTCAGGGACCGTCGCCCAGTTGCGCCCCGTCACCTAGGGCGGGTGGTGCAAGTAGGCAGGGACAGGGTTGAGGATGGCAGTTTAGGGGGTGCACTTCCTCTCTACCTTCCTTACCCGTGACAACTCATCCATGGTTTTGACCACTCTGCAATCCAGCAGCTGTGGCCATGTTTGCACATTATAGGTAAAGGTTCTGGCCTATGAGCACTTCCAGCCTTTCCCTATAGTGTGTAAGCATGGCCACCACTGCTGGATTACACGGTGGTAATAAACATGGATACGTGCTGTGTATAATGTGATTGAAAGGAGGCAATATGGACAATCACAATACATTAGTGCCTGCCTTGTATTAACTGCATGATAAATGCCATTTACTGAAGACAAAGACTTTAACCCCTTTAAGCATAAATGTCTGGCATGAAATATACTAAATCTTAACCTCCTCATATTGTACATAATCTACATTATAAATAAAAGGGTTGTCCTTCCATAATGACCTATTGCCTATCTACAGGATAGGGGATAAATATCAGATTGTTTGGGTCTGACTTCTCGAACACCTACTGATCATGCAAAAAGGGCTCCAGAGACATTCAATTACATTAACACCAATCTATGTGCACAAGGGTCTTAAGACCACGTCCCTTGATCAGACCCCCATCAGACACTTATCACCTATCATATCATAGCTGTTGGACCTTTTCACATTCCCTATCCTTTCTTTGGGTGTAAAAAAAAATATTAAAATTAAAAATCTAGCCCAAAATACACTCACCTAAAGAATTATTAGGAACACCATACTAATACGGTGTTGGACCCCCTTTTGCCTTCAGAACTGCCTTAATTCTACGTGGCATTGAATCAACAAGTTGCTGATAGCATTCTTTAGAAATGTTGGCCCATATTGATAGGATAGCATCTTGTAGTTGATGGAGATTTGAGGGATGCACATCCAGGGCACAAAGCTCCCGTTCCACCACATCCCAAAGATGCTGTATTGGGTTGAGATCTGGTGACTGTGGGGGCCATTTTAGTACAGTGAACTCATTGTCATGTTCAAGAAACCATGTGGGGGGTTGAGTCAGCACAACCCATATGTAGGTGCATATCACTATGGCGAAATACATATACAAACGGAAAATGCAAATGTGATCGCACACTACATCCAGCACTCTGCCCTGCCTCCATGCTGGATGAGACATTGGTGTACATTTTGGCCAAAGCATAATAAGCCACTCACCGCGTCAAGGTCGTCTCATTTGAGTAGTCCCTAACACTATTTCCCACCTGTTTATGGGCCATGACAGCCACACAAAGTCCAGGGAATGCAGGTCAGCATGCAAGCCAAGCACACTCTGCTTTTAACCCCGTCCGGTGCCATTACAGCTTTCATCGGATCCAGGGATGCAAGTACTGGATGTAGTGTGCGACCACATTTGCATTTTCCATGTTCAAGAAACCAATTTGAAATGATTCGAGCTTTGGGACATGGTGCATTATCCTGCTGGAAGTAGCCATCAGAGGATGGATACATGTTCTCATTCTGTTTACGCCAAATTCAGACTCTACCATTTGAATGTCTCAACAGAAATCGAGACTCATCAGACCAGGCAACATTTTTCCAGTCTTCAACAGTCCAATTTTGGTGAGCTCGTGCAAATTGTAGCCTCTTTTTCCTATTTGTAGTAGAGATGAGTGGTACCCGGTGGGGTCTTCTGCTGTTGTAGCCCATCCGCCTCAAGGTTGTGCGTGTTGTGGCTTCACAAATGCTTTGCTGCATACCTCGGTTGTAACGAGTGGCTATTTCAGTCAACGTTGCTCTTCTATCAGCTTGAATCAGTTGGCCCATTCTCCTCTGACCTCTAGCATCCACAAGGCATTTTTGCCCACAGGACTGCCGCATACTGGATGTTTTTCCCTTTTCACACCATTCTTTGTAAACCCTAGAAATGGCGTGAAAATCCCAGTAACTGAGCAGATTGTGAAATACTCAGACCAGCCCGTCTGGCACCAACAACCATGCCACGCTCAAAATGGCTTAAATCGCCTTTCTTTCCCATTCTGACATTCAGTTTGGAGTTCAGGAGATTGTCTTGACCAGGACCACACCCCTAAATGCATTGAAGCAACTGACATGTGATTGGTTGACTAGATAATTACATTAATGAGAAATAGAACAGGTGTTCCTAATAATTCTTTAGATGAGTGTATCTGCCAAATAGAAATGCTCGCCTGTTAAAGGACATGTGTCAACTTTTCTAGTTATCCTCTATCCAAAGGATCGGGGATAACTAAGTGATCCGTGGTGGTCTGAACGCTGGACCCCCCACTGATCCTCCTCCTTGATTGAGTGGCAGGTCGAGCATATGCCCTGCCTCTCCATCCATTCTTTATGGGGTCACTGGAGATGGGAGAGTACAGCACTGGCTATTTCCAGTGGTTCCAAAGAGAATAAATGAAGAAGCAGGGCATATGTGTGGCCGACCACACTATCAAAAAGGGGGAACAGTGGGGGTCGCAGATCGGACCTCACTAATCATATAGTTATGCCCAATGGTGTGGAGTGGATAACTTGAAAACCTGGACAACCCCCTTTAAATCCTCCACCACCAGTATCTCTTTACATGGCACCAGTGATGCCTGTAAATATGGAATATCATCACTACCGCCATGTAAACCAGTCGTGTCAACACTGAAGTATGTGACACACTGTGAAGAATTTTTCAG
This sequence comes from Bufo bufo, assembly GCF_905171765.1. Classification (NCBI taxonomy): domain Eukaryota; kingdom Metazoa; phylum Chordata; class Amphibia; order Anura; family Bufonidae; genus Bufo; species Bufo bufo. Next base: position 392,905,246 of record NC_053392.1, read on the forward strand.
TCATAAGTCCAACCCTTTTTGCAGGTCATAACCTTTAACACCTTTAAGTTTGTCTAATCGGCTGTACTTTTTTGCATCATAATCACTGTTTCCTTGTATCTGAAAGTGCTGGATATTTTGCGTTTGTGGAGTCACAATAACTTGCAAATTACACTGCAACCTCATTCAGTCCAATGGCTGCAGTGCTACACACGAGTAGTTTTTCGAACAATGGATCTCACAGTCAAGATTGTTATATTGCCCCAGCCTAAATATATCTAGAATGAAGTGCAGTAAATTATCATGGACATCGTGCTAAGAAAGTGGCAAGTTTACCATAGTAAATGTGGGCCACTGAAAGTAGACGCAGGAGAATTATTTTTGTTTACCTACCTACCGTAGTCTTGTAATAACATTTTCTGATCAGGAAGTAAACTGAAATCAAGTCATACACAACAAAACACAAATTGATTTATTTACAAGTAAATTTATATAAAAATATATTTTCCTACTTTTATTCATTCATATTTCATTTGTTATTTGATGTTCAAGGTCAAATGTGAAGACAAATTTCATAGCGGCTGAGATGCCAAACTGTCCTTAATGGCATATCCTTGAACTGACAGCCGAGGTCTCAATGTGAAAACCCCACTTAAGGAAATTTCACTAGGGTGACTTGGATGCATTAAACACAATTGATCTCCATCTGTTGTTTGGCAGGGACAAGAAGTACTAGGTATGCTGAAATGGAAATGCAGCTCATTCTTCATTTGAAAACACCATGTTATCTTTTCTATGCAAAGGACACTTTTAATAGACTTGACATTTTAGTTGCAATAAATATAATTGAATGCCTTGTCTCATTGTATAACTAAAGTAGAATTGCAACAGCTTCTCTCTCCAAAATAACTTTTTACATTTTAATTGCTCAAATTGCTCAGAGAACATGTTGTAGATCTCCTGTAATTGATGCTTAGGATTTCTGACTATCATGAGTACTTAACATACCAATCATAATTGAGTATTTCCAGAAAGATCTCACTACATTTGGCCAATTTGGTCAATATGACATACACACTGCAATTAATTACACAAACACACACCAGCATAGTACACATCTGGTACAAGTGTCTTTTTTTTATTGTCTGCTACCCTTTACAGGATTGTATCTTGGAGTACCTCAAGGAAAATGAGCAAATAACGCCATATCAGCATGGCTTTATGAGGGATCATACTTTTTGTACCGAACTTTGTGGCTGTTCTGCTTTTGTCTGCTGTAGATAGGGTTCCCAGCCCCGTTATCATCAAAAACATAAATCACAGCAGTGGTTTTCTTTCATGGGTTTTATTTTTCATGGATATGCGGAAAAAGATTTTTGTTGTGCAAATGTTTTCGGCCGTATCTGGCCTTCGTCAGGCCCTATAGAAGTTACAATAGGGCAATTTTAGTGACAATTCATTTTAGGTCGATTACATCATTGATTATTGGTACATATTCATAATTTACATATATATGTCAAAACAGAAAACAAAAAATTAGCCGTCTTTTGATTATCCAGACAATTTCATATTGATCACAATGGTATAAATATCTGGTTCTTGGTTAAGGAATGGAAGATATTCCACTGTTTATGCATTTTCCTTACACCTGGTCAATTATCAGGGTATTGCTGATATTACAATTTATTATTTTTATATATACACTTTCTTATTGTGTACTCATATTCGTGCACTTAAATACATAATGTGACATTTGATCTTATACTAATCTTATCACCACAAGCTGTAATCCTCAATATTATCATGCTTCACAGACATTTGGCCAATTGTACTACAACAGTGACCCTCATAGTGGTACTTTTCTTACCATAAAATTTCCACCATAATATTTTTATCATGAAACAGGGTTATCATATAGCTAGTAGCTACTTACCTGTGCCGCTGGAGGTAAACAGGGGAAGATGCTAGTGCATACGTGGAGCCTATGGCCGCCGAGATGTGTGTATACGCATGATTATCATGCCGGTCTCTGCTCTTTTAAAAGAGCCATAGGGTCGGCATGTAGTGGTGTGGTGGGTGGGATCTGTAGGCCAATTCGCGCTCAAAGATGCGGTGGAACGCACTGCTTGTGTCTCGGTGCGTTCCACCGACCGGACACCAATAAGGAGGAGCGCACCGCAAGTATTGCGGTGCGTTCCACCAGCCGGAAGTGACGTGGATGGGTGAAGCGCATCGCTGATGTCGCGGTGCGTTTCACTGGCCAGAAGAAGGTGTAGCTAGCTTGCGTTCCACCAGATTCAAGACAGCAATATGTCACTCATGGGAGAAAATAACTGATTAGCAACTGACCAGCGAATTTGGCTACAGATATATAGAGATAGCTAGTAGGCTCTATTGTTATATGGCTTATAGGTATTATAGGTATATCTCAATATAAATGACTATAGAAATATAAATATAAAAAAGGATACCCCCTGCGGCACTGGGTGTAGTGAAATATTCATGGGACCTGAGGAAATTAATATTGTAGAATATCATCAAGTGTCATAGTCCTCATGATAATGTATCATCCTTGTCTGGTGGTAGTGGAGACCCTCCAGTGTGATACTGTCAGGTGATTGAAGTGTGTTCCTGATCCAATGTTCCGAAAGAAAAAGCGTGTGAAAGGGGAGAAAAAATCCATGTGGTTATTGTCCGGATATAAATCTTTATTAGATAAAGGCTTGTACATCGTATTCCCTGTTAAGTCCTTTTGGCGTCATGGTTTGTAGGGTATGGATCCAAAACGCCTCCCTATGTTTCAGCGTCTTGGATCGATCACCCCCTCTTCTTGATGTTGGAATATGTTTGATTATTTGGAATTTTAATTGGGAAATCCTATGTTTTGCCTCATTGAAGTGGTACGGGAGTGGTAACAGTAGATTTTGACGGCGTATTGTTGATTTGTGTTGACAAATTCTATCCCTTATTGTTTGTGTCGTTTCCCCCACATACATGAGGCCGCAGGGACATTTGATGGTATATATGACGAAGTCAGTGTCACATGTGAAATACCCCTGGATTTTAAAAAGGTTTGCCTGTATGGGGATGGGATATAAATGATCCTCTTTGTACATTTGTGCACTGTGCACAATGTAAGCATGGGAAGGTACCTGTTCTCCGTGTATGTAAGAGGGTTTGTCCTGGTGGGGGTTTGGATGGTCCTATGTCTGCCCTAATAAGAAGGTCTCTGAGGTTTATTGGCCTTTGATTGCATGGGAGTATCGGATTCTTAAATTCGTCTACTTCGGGATACGCTTTATGTAGGAGGGGCCAGTGTGATTTGATTATATTAACTACTTTCCTGGTGCTGGGGTGAAATTTGTGGACAAAGGGAATACGTTTTCCTAATGGGGTTCGTTTAACTTTGGTATCTGGTGTTCTTAGTATTTTTTGGGGGTAGCCTCTTTCCCGGAACCTATTTTTCATTTCTGTTTCTCGTTTGTTTCTTATGGTAGGGTCTGTCACTATGGATTGTACCCGTCTAAGTTGGGAACCAGGGAGTGCTTTCATTGTGGTGGAAGGATGGAAACTGGTAAAATGTAATAAGTTGTTTCTGTCCGTGGGTTTGCGGAAAAGATCAGTGGAGAGATGTCCCTAAGGGTCTACGTGTACCATAGTGTCGAGAAAACTACTTGATGTTTTGTCATAATGCATGGTAAAGTCTAGTTCCGGGTAGATGTTAGTGAGGTATTCGTGGAACTGTGTGAGTGTTTCAAGGGGCCCTGCCAGATACAAAATACATCGTCTATATACCGTTTCCATAGGCGACTGTACTGTTGAAAAAGTGGATTGCTGTAGATGTATGATTCCTCGACATCTGACATGTAGCAATTGGCATAGGGTGGGGCCACGTTGGACCCCATCGCTGTCCCCTGTATCTGCATGTAGAATGTATCTTGAAATAGAAATAAATTGTTCTGCAGAATGATTTTAAGTAAGTCGATGCAGAGAGAGATAATCTCGTTGTCTTGTTTGTAGTTGAGTAGTAGTTTGTGTACTGCTGCGATACCCTTTTGATGTTGGATGGATGTGTAGAGACTAGTGACGTCCCATGTGACTAGGAAGAATTCTGTGGAGAGTGGTTCAAAGTTCTGAATGATTTTAAGGAAGGACCCAGTGTCTAGTAAGAAGGATCTGGTCTGTTTTACTAGTGGGGTTAGGAATACGAGGTACAAGCCTTTATCTAATAAAGATTTATATCCGGACAATAACCACATGGATTTTTTCTCCCCTTTCGCACGCTTTTTCTTTCGGAGCATTGGATCAGGAACACGCTTCAATCACCTGACAGTATCACACTGGAGGGTCTCCACTACCACCAGACAAGGATGATACATTATCATAAGGACTATGACACTTGATGATATTCTACAATATTCTAATATTTTTTTCTTAATTTCCTCAGGTCCCATGAATACTTCACTACGCCCAGTGCCGCAGGGGGTATCCTTTTTTATATTTATATTTCTATAGTCATTTATATTGAGATATACCTATAATACCTATAAGCCATATAACAATAGAGCCTACTAGCTATCTCTATATATCTGTAGCCAAATTCGCTGGTCAGTTGCTAATCAGCTATTTTCTCCCATGAGTGACATATTGCTATCTTGAATCTGGTGGAACGCAAGCCAGCTACACCTTCTTCCGGCCAGTGAAACGAACCACGACATCAGCGATGCACTTCACCCATCCACGTCACTTCCGGCTGGTGGAACGCACCGCGATACTTGCGGTGCGCTCCTCCTTATTGGCGTCACTTCTGGTCGGTGGAACGCACCGAGACACAAGCGGTGCGTTCCACCGCATCTTTGAGCGCGAATTGGCCTACAGATCCCGCCCACCACGCCACTACATGCCGACCCTATGGCTCTTTTAAAAGAGCAGAGACCGGCATGATAATCATGCGTATACACACATCTCGGCGGCCATAGGCTCCACGTATGCACTAGCATCTTCCCCTGTTTACCTCCAGCGGCACAGGTAAGTAGCTACTAGCTATATGATAACCCTGTTTCATGATAAAAATATTATGGTGGAAATTTTATGGTAAGAAAAGTACCACTATGAGGGTCATTGTTGTAGTACAATTGGCCAAATGTCTGTGAAGCATGATAATATTGAGGATTACAGCTTGTGGTGATAAGATTAGTATAAGATCAAATGTCACATTATGTATTTAAGTGCACGAATATGAGTACACAATAAGAAAGTGTATATATAAAAATATTAAATTGTAATATCAGCAATTACAATACCCTGATAATTGACCAGGTGTAAGGAAAATGCATAAACAGTGGAATATCTTCCATTCCTTAAAGAGGACCTTTCACCAGAATAAAGCATCTAAACTAACTATACAGACATGTAGAGCGGCGCCCAGGGATCCCCCTGCACTTACTATTATCCCTGGGCGCTGCTCCGTTCGCCCGGTATAGCCTCCGGTATCTTCATAGTTAGGCTCCACCCAGGGGAACCTGCCGGGGTCTCTTTCTCCTGTGCTGTAGCGCTGGCCAATCGCAGCGCTCAGCTCATAGCCTGAGAGGTTTTTTTTTCTCTCAGGCTATGAGCTGAGCGCTGCGATTGGCCAGCGCTAAAGCATGGGAGAAGGAGACCGCGGCAGGTTCCCCTGGGTGGAGCCTAACTATGAAGATACCGGAGGCTATACAGGGAGAACGGAGCGGCGCCCAGGTATAACAGTAAGTGCAGGGGGATCCCTGGGCGCCGCTCTACACGTCTGTATAGTTAGTTTAGATGCTTTATTCTGGTGAAAGGTCCTCTTTAACCAAGAACCAGATATTTATACCATTGTGATCAATATGAAATTGTCTGGATAATCAAAAGACGGCTAATTTTTTGTTTTCTGTTTTGACATATATATGTAAATTATGAATATGTACCAATAATCAATGATGTAATTGACCTAAAATGAATTGTCACTAAAATTGCCCTATTGTAACTTCTATAGTGCCTGACGAAGGCCAGATATGGCCGAAAACGTTTGCACAAAAAAATCTTTTGCGGCATATCCATGAAAAATAAAACCCATGAAAGAAAACCACTGCTGTGATTTATGTTTTTTATGAGGGATCAGTCATGTAATACTAATTTAATCAGTTTCTATGAGGAGGTAAGTTCTAGACTTGACAGCGGCGAATTAATGGATGTTGTATATCTGGACTTCTCCAAAGCATTTGACACTGTACCGCATAAAAGGTTAGTATATAAAATGAGAATGCTTGGACTGGGAGAAAACATCTGTATGTGGGTAAGTAACTGGCTCAGTGATAGAAAACAGAGGGTGGTTATTAACGGTACACACTCAGATTGGGTCACTGTCACTAGTGGTTAGTATTGGGCCCTATTCTCTTCAATATATTTATTAATGATCTTGTAGAAGGCTTGCACAGTAAAATATAATTTTTTGCAGATGGCACTAAACTGTGTAATGTAATTGACACGGAAGAGGACAGTATACTGCTACAGAGGGACCTGGATAGATTGGAGGCTTGGGCAGTTAAGTGGCAGATCACGTTTCACACTGACAAATGTAAGGTTATGCACATGAGAAGGAATAATGCAAGTCACCCGTACATACTAAATGGTAAAACACTGGGTAACACTGACATGGAAAAGCACCTAGGAATTTTAGTGAACAGCAAACTAAGCTGTAAAAACCAGTGTCAGGTAGCTGCTGCCAAGGCCAATATGATAATGGGTTGCATCAAAAGGGGCATAGATGCCCGTGATGAGAACATAGTCCTACCACTTTACAAATCACTAGTCAGAACACACAGGTAGTACTGTGTACAGTTCTGGGCTCCTGTGAACAACGCAGACATAGCAGAGCTGGAGAGGGTACAGAGGAGGGCAACTAAAATATTAACTGGAATGGGGCAACTACAGTACCCTGAAAGATTATTAACATTAGTTTTATTCACTTTAGAAAAAAGACAACTTAGGGGAGAACTAATTACTATGTATAAATATACCAGGGGTCAGTACAGAGATCTCTCCCATCATCTATTTATCCCCAGGACTGTGACTGTGACAAGGGGACATCCTCTGCGTCTGGAGGAAAGAAAGTTTGTACACAAACATAGAAGAGGATTCTTTACGGTAAGAGCAGTAAGACTATGGAACTCTCTGCCTGAGGAGGTGGTGATGGTGAGTTCACTAAAGGAGTTCAAGAAGGGCCTGGATGTATTTCTGGAGTGTAATAATATTACAGGCTATAGCTACTAGAGATAGGTCTTTGATTTAGGGAGTTATTCTGATTGGAGTCGGGAAGGAATTTTTTTCCCTTAAGTGGGGAAAATTGGCTTCTACCTCACAGTTTTTTTTTTTGTCTTCCTTTGGATCAACTTGTAGGATAACAGGCCGAACTGGATGGACAAATGTATTTTTTCAGCTTTATATACTATGTTACTATGTATCTAATTCTGCCCCAAACACATAATGACCCTAGAAATGAATGGAACACTGTTTTTTGGACAGCAGCATGCACTCAGACTGCAATTTTAGCCACAAGGTTGTAAAATAAAAATTTGACAGGACTGCAAATGGCATCCACCTGTCACAGCAAGTGGGGATAAGAGGAACACCAAGTAAACAAACAGCAACAGGTAACCAGACTAGGCTAAACTAATGAGGAGGGAATGGTAACCTCCTAACAATCCCTAAGCCTCTTTCTGACTGTTGACATTATGAGCAAGTCCTGATGGTGAACGAACTCATACGCTGGAACCTAAGCCCTGCTGACACCGAAGCAAACCCTAACTTAGGGAGCGGGGAATAAGATAGCCAGTACCTTCACCAGTGAAGGGACCAGCGTCTCCCTGAGACCTAGAACCAACACACGCACAAAGGGGAGAACAGGAGGACTTAGCTTGAGACGAGCGGGAAGTAGAGGATCTAAAAACAACTTGTATAGAACTATAGGAAAATATAAACCGCAAGTCAGTAGTAAGAGGCGGACTTAAATAGAGCCTCTTAAACAGCTAACAAGCAGAACCTGTGGAGAGATGGGATCCTACCCACAACAACAAACAGAAGGGAAACACAGCAAGACCTGTCAGATAGACTCACGTGCTGCAAGTCTATCCGATCTTCTCAGATCTCTCACAGGGCAGGCAGTGACACCACCATTTAGCCATCTTCAGGAGGTCAATGAAATCTAAGATCTGTTCTATTAAAGCCTTAATTATGATATAATTTTCTAACTGTTTAATCCAAATGAACATAGATCTGGCCACAGAAGTCTCAGAGATTTACTCAGAATGGATTTTTTATTCAAGACTTAGGATAATTTAATATAGACTGTTAATGTTTTCAGTGCAATTACCTTCATTAGATTATCTATTGTCCTACAAGGTCTTATGTAGTAGAGGCATGTTGAGGCACGCAGGTGTATATGCAGATGGTGCCATGATGACTTCTGCATGTACACCTGTGCCCTTGATATGCTTCCACTACACAAGTCCTTGACATTCATTGTACTACGATAAACCTTCAGCAAGCATAGCGTATCTTCTGATGCAAAATAATATTTTCTGTCCTACTTTTATGGTTAAGAAGAACCATTTGCTTCTACTTCTGTCTCTTTATCCACATTTATGTCTGACTGATTTTCAAAAACTGAAGAGAATGTTTCTAACCCTGAGATGTTTCTTAATTGCTCCTCTTTTAGAACTTGTTTAGAACAGGATACATATAGCCGTTTTTTTTTTATTTTCATGAATCCTCTAAACAAGGAAATATGGAAGGAAGGAAAGAAGGAAGGAGGAAAGAAGGAAAGTAGAGAAGAACAGAGCATGTAAAACAATGCAATAGATGTACTGTATAATGATGACATTAGGAAAATGTCCAACTTCATGGACTGATGAAAACACCAGGATTTGAAGACTCGGAACAGGAGAAAGATTGGCTTTGGATGAAACAGACCAGCAGAAACCCAGAAGTAAGCCAGCATGGTGGTTCAGTGGTTAGCATTGATGTCTTGCAGTGGTGGGGTCCTAGGTTGGAATATGACCAAGAACAACATCTGCATGGAGTTTGTATATTTTCCCTGTGCTTGCATGGGTTTCCTCCAGGTACTCTGGTTTCCTCCCACACTCCAAAGACATACTGATAGGGAGCTTAGCTTGTGAGCACCATTGGGGACAACAAGCAATGATAATGTCTGAAAAGCGCTGCAGAATATGTTAGCGCTATGTAAATGAGTATTCCATTGCATGTAGCATCGCCTCAAAGAACACAGCACTACTATAATGCCCATGGTGCTGACGACTTTCCAGTGGGGGAAAGAGCAGGTGCATATCAACACTGCTGCCAGGAGGCAGTGAAACTGCATCCCATGCATAATAGCTGCACTTAGCTTAGTGTCTATTCCCAGACTCGACCTGCAATGGGAAAATACAGTAGACCAGTGGACTCCTGCCCAGAGGTATGCTTATAGAGTAACAGGGAAGAAAAAGAAGTGACCGACACAGACCATAATTAGACTTCTCTCCTTTTCATGTGAGGAGAGGTTATACAGTATAACCACTCTGTGTATTTCTGACCATACAAAGGTCAAGGAGCTCCAATTTTGTGCTGTCAATAGATGCAGTGAAAATAGAGTTGAATTACTATTCAGTGAGAAAAGATTTATTTAGTATTGAGAAGGGGCGTCTAAGAAGGGACATGATTAATTTATATAATTATATAAATTGCCCCCACAAAAAGAAAAGAAGTTCTGTGTAAAATTCCCTCATCATACAAGGGACACTGCCTCCATCTGGAGAAAAAAAAAGTTCGCTCTCCCGAGGTGACCAGGCTTCTTCAGCACAGAACTGTGAATCTGTGGAATAGTGTACCTCAGGAGCAAAGCACAGCAGGAACTGTTGAGGTCTTCAAAACAGGCTTAGATGATTTTTCAGAACTACACTAAATAAAATTAACACATACGTAAATGTGTAAAATTCTGTTTTCTCATTCCCCTTCCCATCAGCCACGTGCTTTCCCATACCTTGGTTGAACTTGATAGACTTATGTCTTTTTTTAACTGTACTATGTAACTATGTACATTTTGGGGAGTTTATTCCACTGTTAAGGTGTTCTGGACCACCTACAAATAATATTTCATTACCTGAGAAAAATCTCTTTCATGGGCCTAATGCACACGGCCGTTGTTTTGGTCTGCATCCGAGCCGCAGTTTTGGCAGCTCTGATGCGGACCCTTTCACTTCAATGGGGATGCAAAAGATGCGGACAGGGAGTGCTTCGTTCTGTGGTCCGCAAAGAAAATATAACATGTCCTATTCTTGTCCGCGCTTTGCTTCGTTCTTCAAATTGCGGAACACACACGGACGCCATCCGTGTTTTGCGGATCCGCGGTTTGCGGACTGCAAAACACACAACGGCTGTGTGCATGAGGCCATAGTAAAACCCATAATCACTAATAACAGTATTAGTGATTTACGGTACGGCTCCACAGCCACAGCTATCACGGCAGGATCACAGAGTAGTGGTGATCCCCTAGAAATGAATGGGATTGTCGGGACAGTCACAGAAAATCCAGCAGTGTCACCGTGTAGTTGTAATGTCACCATGTAGGAGTCTTCTGCTATTCAAACTATAGTCACATGCCCTTTGCTTACACTGCAAACACACAGGTTAATAGCTAAACATCCTGTAGGTGTTCACAGAACTGACACTTGCAGGTGTGTTAGGCTTCATTCACATGTCCGTGGAACACGGTCCGGGATATACTGGACTGGCATCCTGTGGCAGGCGCAGCACTATGAAGTGCCTTTTGTGCTGTGGCATTAGAAGAATTTTGGTATCTCTGACTTTTAGTTTAACCAGACTGTCTATTACTCTGTAATTCCTCTAGCGCCGTTCTATGGAAACAGTAGGTTTAAAGAGCAAACCAAATTGCTTCAAATAACTTCTTTATTAACTTTAACTTTTCTTCATATAACACTGCCGCCTCTGCAGCAGATAGTCCATGTACATAACACGTGTTGAAAAGATATCACAAAATGATGGTATGATTAAGATGGTGGTTCAACTGTTTAATCTTGTCATTCAACATAAAATGGTGGATATATTTCTATCTTGAGTATCTGTACTCTCACTTTAAGTTATTTAAGCACTTTATGATCTCTCTGAGAGGTATATCTGAGATTTAACTAATAGTTCTACTTGCTGAATTTAGTCACAATTTGCAGTATCCAGTTAGCAGTAACTATTTGCAGATTGGTTGAGTATGATCTGGTATGGTTGTATGCAATTTGGATTGCAATATGGAATTTGAATTTGAATTGTGAACTCTGTAGTTTGCAATTGGATGCAATTTGCAATTGTATGCTTACAATTTGTAATTGCAATTGTAACGGTCACGTCCACACACACACAGGGGGAAGGGTAGTGACCACTGCGCTCCACCCTCACCCCTGGCCCTGCCTACTTGCCTCACGAGTCCTGATGACAGGGGACAACTGGACGGCAATCCCTAACTTAGGATATGTGCAGGGAAGACAGACAAGACAAAATACGGAACATGAACGGACCGGGTCAGAACCAAGAGAGCTACGCAGTACAACGGATTAAGCAAAGAATGGTCAGGAGAAGCCGGGGTCAAATACCAGGAGAGTAGCGAAGTACAAGAGGAGTCCTAAGAGAGTAGTCAGGTGGGAGCCGAGGTCACAATACCAGGATGTATGCGCAGTACAGGAGGAGCAGGCAGAGGATCGTCAGGGAACAGGATCAGGTAAATATTCAGTAGTCCAACAAATAGCCAGGAACCTAGAAATTAACAGGCAACCTGTAGCCAGCAGGCTGCCTGTATTTATAGTGGGGAGTGAGGGTCATGTGACGTGACCAGCATCACATGACCGACAGACCAACCAGTCGAGCACCGAGTGATCAGCTCGGCGCTCAAGGCAGACTAGGAGCAGGGAGCCACCCAGCTAGTAAAGCCGCCCTGGGAATGAGGTCAAACACAGAACCTCATTCCAAAAGCTAAGCAACAGTTCTGCGGGCAATGGGGGACCGAGTGCACCTTCGGAAACCCCGTGACAGCAATTTGGTGGAACTGTAAGTAAACACACATATAACTGGTTCAGTACACAGTTCTAATCACTATACTAACAGTAGGAACATTATATAACTGTTTTAAATACCTATTTTGGCCTCACTGCTTCTATAAAAACACAGCTCTTAATGGAGTGAATGTCTCTTCAGCTCCTGTCTCTGGTGAATAATGATTCGAGCAGCTCCTGCTATGGGAATTCCCAGACAGGCTGTGTGTGAGGCTGGCTGTGATTGGTGAAAACTCTTGCTGTGTGAGAAGCTGGCTGTGATTGGTCTAGACTTATGCCCAGCAACAACAGATTAACACTATGCTTTCTGTTGTTTCTGCTGTGTCACTGAGCTTACCTTACAATACAAAATGAATCTGAAAGGCATATTCTCTTTTTCTGCTTCTGTGAACACAATATATAACAGTTATATGACATCCAAAACATGATGTCACAGTAAATAACTCTTTTGTTTTTAACACATAAACATAGGAACTGTATTAAGGCTATTGGCAGGTCTAGCTGTATACACATATAAAGTAAAAAATAGAAGAGCAGCACACAATGTATCAACAGGTGCAATACCTTGAAAAGGGCCACGGGACCTGGTCCAAATAGGATATACAGAAGGAAAAATCCAAGGCAGCACACAAGTTATCCGTGAAAAAAAGGGTGTTTATTGACCCATATGTGGACAGCAACGTTTCAGCTCTCTCACTGGAGCCTTTGTCAAGCCATAGTGGTCAGTGCAACATCAGGTGTTTATAAAGCATACAAATTTACAACCATCTCATTACATGATTAAACATCAATTATATCAAAAACTGTAAAATATTCCAGTGAACATGACATCATAAAGTGAAATTGTACACAGTGCGTTCAAACACTGTATTATACATAGAACAGTGTCACCAATAATACTTAAAAAACATCCACCTACATGATTGTGATACATATATATCATAAGGCAATCATCAGTGACAGGTGCCCCTAGTTGTGTTAATGACAAAACAGTAAAATCTTTAACATATTTACTTCTGGATGTCCCATGTGCAGCGGAAGATCGCAGGACCTGTTCGGCGTCCGGAACTCGGCACTGCGCATGCGCGAGACTAGCTTCATCCCGCGAGCTGTTCTGGGTATGCGGAGATCGGCGGCCCACATCCAATATGGCCACACGGCAACACAGGCGAACTGGGCATGCTCATTCCCCACACTGGGCGGGCAGTCAAACGGCATACACAGCGATCATGTGAAGAGTCACATGATACCATCACTAGGCAACGGACCTGTCAAACTTTACTTATAGAGCTACAGCAACGTAGCATAGGGGGGTACAGCGGACCAATCCAAATCTGTGGCACACACCACTTCCACATGATGCCGCCTCGTCCCCAAATGTTATACACGTTCAGGTCCATCTACCATCTCCATTCACACTTCAGCTCTCCGAGTATGCGGCCTCCATATAGAATACGATCAGAGGCAGCAAAATATGGGGTATCTCGTGAACACAGGTGTGCCCATAAGTTAACACCTTGTCACAGCATCCCCAATAGGAGAGCCAAGTTGATGCAGTCACACAATACATGAATTCACCATCCCCACTGTGCGTGTAATATGGAAATTCGCTGCCACAGAGCGCCTGCGTCACCAAGAATCACCCACAGATGCGGGTCCCCGACGTCCGCCCCTCCACAACCCAGCGATCAAAAAGCCTGTGTAGATGTTGAACCGCCGTTCCAGTCCTGCCGTCCTCCAGTGCCCAAACTTGCCATCCATTGTAAAATAAAGTGTCACTTTGATCTACAAAGAAGTGATAAATATAAAAACAATATTAATTATTAGCTTAAACTATAGCAATTGCACTTGTATATGACCTTACACAAGAGAGAAGAGGCTCAATTTCCCAGAACCCCACAAATAAGACAAAGCATGGGACACCACACATCACTCGGACAACCCACATCAACAAACATACATATAGGGAAACAGACATACAACATAAACATAGACATCAGACCACCCTAAAATCAACGTTGAGCCCTGCTGGTTTAAGAGTCTTCAACTCGTAAATCCAGTAGAGCTCCCTTCTTTTCAGACGTGTCGTCCTGTCCCCACCCCGTCTGGGTAAGGGCACTTGTTCTAGAATCCTAAATTTTAAATCCCGTTCTTGATGGCCTACATCTCTAAAGTGCTTGGGAACAGGTAAGTCCAGCCTCTTCTTCCTTATGGTATATCTATGTTGATTCAACCTTGTTTTGACATCCCAGGTTGTTTCCCCGACATACCAAAGTCCACAAGGACAGGTTAGCAGGTAAACAACATAGGATGAATCACATGTAAGGTATTGTTTAATACAGACTGTTTTCCCAGTGGCTGGATTGACAAAAGAGTCACCCTTAATCATATAGGGGCAATTGACACAACTACAGCACGGATAGCAGCCCCTCCGTGTGGAGCCAAAATACGTGCTGCAGTCAACCTTCCTGGATCCAACATCTGTTCTAACCAATTTGTCACCTAGATTTCGGCTTCTCCGAAAGGAACATAATGGCGGTGTCTTGAATTCTTCTATATGGTCAAAACCACTGGCCAAAATCGGCCAGTGCTTTCTGACAATAGTGGATAGCCGAGGGCTACTAGTACAATAGTCTGTAACTAACGGTATCCTTGGTGTGGAAATCTTAGACTTGACTGGGTCACCATCCTTCATCCTCACTTCAGTTTTGGTAATACTTTCCCTCAATTCACGCTTCAATTTATCTATGTCTCGCCCTACTGCCAGAGTAAAAGCCTCAATGGCAGGGTGGTGTGACACAGGATTGAAGTCACTTTTTAGGAAAAGTCCCGTATCATGTAAAGTTAATTCACTTGTTCTTATATTATCAATACGTGATCTATCCTGTTGCTCAGAGGCCCACACCTTCAATTTAATCATGCGATAGAATTTTTGTAAATCTAGTTCAACATTGAACCAGTTGGTTGTGGCCACGGGGCAGAAGGATAGTCCCTTGTTTAAAACATGAATCTGTTCACTGGTAAGTGTGGTAGAAGATATGTTTACCACTGTATTTTCTTCCTTTCTTTCACCGTCCTTGGTCTCTGGGATCTGGGTGCCCGCTCTCTTTCTCCACTTGTGCTGGCGCCGGCCGCCCCGCCGGAGTCTCCTGGTCCTGTACTCTGCTCCGGAAAAGAAGGACGAGAAACTCCACTCCTAGGAGAAAATGCAGCACCCTTCTCTTTGGAACCTTGGTGTGTATTTCTGTTATCACTCGCCATGGCTGGGGTTCTCTTTTCTCCAATCGGTCTCCGATTTTTTCTCAGATCGCCTTGCCAATTATAAACATATAAGCTATAATAGCAACGTAGGACAGGTCTTAGCTGGCCAGCTACACATCCTACTTAGTGCAGGAGCGCACGGTGTCATTGGTTGCTATGACGCAGTGGGCTTTGTGCCGCCGCCGCAGTACAGTAATCCACTCATATAGATCATATGAGTGTATTACTGTACTGCGGCGGCGGCACAAAGCGCACGGCGTCATAGCAACCAATGACGCCGGGCACTCCTGCACTAACCAGGATGCCAGTCTGGTATCTCAGGGACCGTGTTTCACGGACTTGTGAATGAAGCCTTAGTCAGATTGCTGTGTGATTTTATAACCCTTCTCAGTTACACCACTACTTACAGCAGTTTTAATGACTTTTTATTAAAAATAACTTTTGGGGGTAAATTAGGCATATTTCTGGTGTAGACTGCTGCAAAAAGGTCCTTTGTGCCCTAATCTGCTACTTTTTCCCACTCGTGCCAGGTCTAAAAAAGTGGGGGTGACGTGGGTGGGGAAGGACCGGCAGAAAATTGTGTTTTTATACACTCATAAATATTAACTATTAAATTGTGTTCATTCTGGGACAAATGCATTTTTACATAAAATATATATTTTTTTATATGGACATCATTTGCATTTAATTGGTAGAGACAAATCTGCCCGTCGGCAGGGTGACATGCTTTCACTTTACAATACAACATCAATAAAAGTGGAGGCATGTGGTAGTTAAATAAATCAGTTGTTTTAAAATGGCCTTACACAATGATATGTCAGACAACATTGAAGGGTTACTGAGTTTTCAGCAAACTTTTTTATACAGTAGTGCTGAGACCAACACCGATTCCTAGAATAAGGAGAGAGAATTCACATATTGCTCTCTCTCTGTGCTGCAGGAGAGTAGTAAGACAGATTATGTAGTTAGGGACAGATACGGACAGTGAGCCCTGACCTGGAACCCAGCCCACTTTCCCTACATACTTGCAGTTCAAGCCCTAGGTATCAATACTGCAGCTTGTCGACAGTCCCTATGCTACTACGGTGCAGAGACAAACACCAAGAGACAAAAACAACACAAAGGCATAGTCACTAGTGATGAGCGGCAGGGGCTATATTTGAATTTGCGATATTTCACAAATATTTGGGCGAATATTCGTCATATATTCGCAAATTCGCCATGTTCGCTCATTATTTTTTTCAATGCGAAAATTGTAATGTAAAATTTGCTTACTGCGCATGCGAAAAAAGGGGCATGTCCAAGTTTTTAAACTACCGGAAGTTTAAGGAGATTGGAAAACATGGTTGGCAGCAATTTTCGCGACAGTGAGGAAGAACTCCTGATCACTGTAAGTAATTTTAACATTACAGCACTGTATTTGATTACATGTCACATGCATGTCAGAACAATCGCTTTATATGCAGATAGTGTTATAAAATATACGCGATTGTGAAAATCGCCACTTATGATGCGAATGTTTTTTCGCAATACATACAACTTCACATTTTATCAGGTCTAAGTAGATATTACTGATTGGTGCACTAAGTATTGTTGTGACATCACATCACTATGTCTGTAGCATGTATGTATGGACAGCATAGAAATATCTCTCACATGCACATTGCACATCCATTTTCCTGCCGCACACTATATACCCGCCCACACACACACACACACACACACAAACACAGTCTAAAGATTAGAGTTTGTGTCCTGTTGGTCAGGACTCAGAAAAAGCTTTCTTTGTCTTACCGCCAGTATTTGCTGGTTCATTTAGAGTTACCCAAAGTGCACCATGGGGAGGCGAACCAGTTTTACACCCCATACCGTACCTTCACTAGACAGGTACATCTCTGCTCAGCTGGCCAATATCCGACTGCTCAGACCCCAAACACATACAATCGCAATCCAATCCGATCTTATAACGGTAACATTAAATCTAACATTTCCCCTTCAAACACTTAAATACTTTTTTACGTTTTGTTGAGGACATTATTTTCAATACAAAAAAAAGTGGATTATATGCTTGCGTCTTTATCCTGCAGCGCATGTTGGAATGGGGCTATGACCGCACCTGGGTCCAGGCTGAGAAGCAGAGGATTGTGAGGGAGATCCATTTCGAGCTATTGAGGAAGTTCAACGGCAGGCACCCTAGGATGGCCATATTAAAGAAATGGTCCGATTTGAAGAGGAGGAACTCGGAGCAGATCAAAGAGATCCGTGACAGAATATGCCCAGGTACAATGCTTACATTAGTTTTGTATCTCTCTCCAATACTCTGTAATGTATATACTGTATACAGTTATGAAAATAAGTATTTCATCCCTTTACAAATGATTACTTAGTCTCTGGCGTGACACCTAGCAAATCAGCAGGTTACATAATACATCTCTACCTCGCCATATATAGAGTATATATATATATATATATATATATATATATATATATATTTACACACACAGCGAGGTACATATATATGATGTAACCGGCTGATTTTGTGCGTTTTACACACACACATGTGTGTGTATACATACACTGCAATAATCATTCTGTATTCCAGTAAAAGGCCCTGTCTATCATTACATTACATACATCCCACACTTAATTTGCATTTGTTATGAGTTCTAGGTTGTTTGTCTAAATTCTGAACATTGTGTGATTACAGGGGTTCCCGTTATCTCTGTGCGAGGATCTGGATGTGGTTGTGTTGTCTGCCAAGGAGGAGGAGAGAGAGCAGGCTGGACCCTCCCAGCACCTGATGTTGGCGAAAAGGTGGAGGTGGAGGTGGAAGAGGCTGGACCCTCCCAGCAGCCGGATCCCCCCCCCCCCAGATCCTGATGACGATGAAGAGGAGGAGGTTGTCACCTTCCCCCGCCAGGAGGGTAAATATGTGCACATAGCAATATAGTTCTGTATCCAAGCCACTTAATCTGAATTGCAAGTAGTTTTCATATATTTTTTTTTATCCTAACAGTACTGATTAATTGAAAAAAATATATAAAATGCAGCAGGTGCACGAAGCCGGCATGCACGAGATGCAGAGGCTGATGTCCAAGCAGATCCGGAAGATGGAGGCGCTGCACCTCAAACGGATGAAGAAGATGTTGGAACTTCATGACCAACTGAAAAAGTTGCCATAGAGGCATGTTTGTAAATGAAAAAAAAAATTCTGTTGTAACATGTGCTTCCGTTTTTTTATATTGTTTAGTTTTTGCATAATTTTGAACAATAAGGTTGCAGTAGGTCAGGGTCAAGCTCATCAGGACCAGGACAGACAGTAGCAGCAGGTAAATGGTAATGGTGTAGTATAAGGCCTACACATAGCTGGGTCAAAATCATCAGGACAGACAGCAGCAGCATGTGAATGCTAATGGGGTAGTTTAAGGCCTACACATAAGCTCGGCCAAAATCATCAGGACAGACAGCAGCAGCAGCAGCATATAAATGGTAACGGGGTAGTATTAGGCCTACACATACCTCGGCCAAAATCATCAGGACAGACAGCAGCAGCAGCATGTAAATAGTAACGGGGTAGTATAATGCCTACACATAGCTCGGCCTAAAGCATCAGGACAGACAGAAGCAGCAGTAGCAGCATGTAAATGGTAACAGGGTAGTATAAGGCCTACACATCGCTTGGCCAAACTCATCAGGACAGACAGCAGCATGTAAATGGTAACGGGTAGTATAAGGCCTACACATAGGTCGGCCAAAGTCATCAGGACAGCCAGCAGCAGCATGTAAATGGTAACGGGGTAGTATAAGGCCTACATATACCTCAGCCAAAATTATCAGGTCAGACAGCAGCAGCAGCATGTACATCGTAACGGGGTAGTAAAAGGCCTACACATAGCTGGGCCAAAGTCATCAGTACAGACAGCAGCAGCATGTAAATGGTAATGGGGTAGTATAAGGCCTACACAAGGCTGGGCCAAACTTAGTCATAACAGACAGGATCCGGTTCTTTGTTTGTAGCAGGAATATGTTCACAGGAATGGGCCTCTGCCAGACCAGGGCAACACCAAAAATAGACTTATACACCTCTGACAGCAGCAGGTTCTTTGTCTTCAGCAGGAATGTGTTCCCATGCATACAAATTGCAATATTTTCCTTTGACAGTTTTTATTTCAAAGGATTTTTAAGATTGTAAAGCCCACAATTAATTTAAAATTTTATATATATATATATATATATATATATATATATAGAAAAAAGAAAAATTGCAGCTCTCACCTCTAATCACCCTTGTGAAGCACGGAAGATAGGGCTTGAACCCAGCCACACTTGAAATGTCCAGAAAACAAAAGGGTCAATTCCAGCTTCTGACGTATAAAATGGTTTGTTCATTATTTGGCTTTCAAAATTTAAGATCCAACATACATCACATGGAGAGACACAAAGTAATTTTGACGCGTTTCGGGCTATGGTATTAAGCCCTTCATCAAGACAATACATAGTGCACTAAAAACAAGTACTTATATTATTATTATTATTATTATTTATTATTAAAGCGCCATTCATTCCATAGCGCTGTACATATGATAAGCGGTGCACATACATAATACAGACAATTGCACTAATCATAAACAAGACAAGTTACAAACTGGTACAGAAGGAGAGAGAGGGCCCTGCCCGTGAGGGCTTACAATCTACATGGTATGGGAGAAGGACACAGTAGGTGCGAGTTAAGTTGGTCATGGCGGTATAGAGGCAGCAGGGTCACTGGTTGTAGGCCTGTCTGAAGAGGTGGGTTTTCAGTTTTTTTTTGAAGGATTCCAATGTAGGTGAGAGTCTGATATGTTGGGGTAGTGAGTTCCAGAGTATGGGGGATGCACGGGAGAAATCTTGGAGTCGATTGTGGGAAGAGGCGATAAGAGGAGAGGAGAGAAGGAGGTCTTGTGAGGATCGGAGAGTGCGTGTGGGGATGTATCGGGAAAGTAGCTCAGAGATGTAGGGAGGGGACAGATTATGGACGGCCTTGTATGTATTTGTAAGTACTTTGAAGTGAATTCGCTGGGCAATGGGGAGCCAGTGAAGGGATTGGCAGAGGGGAGAGGCAGAGGAGTAATAGGGTGAGAGCTGGATTAGTCGGGCAGCAGAGTTGAGGATAGATTGGAGGGGTGCGAGAGTGCTAGATGGAAGGCCACAGAGGAGAATGTTGCAGTAGTCTAGGCGCGAGATAATGAGGGCATGTACAAGAATTTTCGCAGATTCAAAGTTAAGGAAAGCACGGATGCGGGAGATGTTTTTAAGTTGGAGGCGGCAGGTGGTGGAAAGAGCTTGGATTTGCGGTCGGAAGGAAAGTGCAGAATCCAAGGTCACTCCAAGGCAGCGGACTTTGTTGACCGGGGAGAGTGTGCAGCCATTGATCATGATAGATAGGTCTGTTGAGGGGGTTGAACAAGATGGGGGAAAGATTATAAATTCTGTCTTATCCATGTTAAGTTTTAGAAAGCGAGAGGCGAAGAAGGATGATATAGAAGATAGACATTGTGGGATTTCGTGATAGTAAGGTGGTGATGTCTGGACCAGAGAGGTAGATTTGTGTGTCGTCAGCGTAGGAGTGATACTGAAAGCCATGTGACTCTATGAGCTGTCCCAGGCCAAAAGTGTAGATAGAGAAGAGCAGGGGTCCTAGGACAGAGCCTTGCGGGACACCAACAGAGAGGGAATGAGACGAGGAGGTGGTGCGAGAGTGTGAGGTATGATGTGATCCAGAAGAGGGCCAGGTCGGTGATGCCAAGAGATGAGAGAGTTTGCAACAGAAGGGAGTGGTCAACAGTGTCAAAGGCAGAGGACAGGTCAAAGAGAAGGAGGACAGAGTATTGTTTCTTGGTTTTGGCTGTCAGTAGGTCATTGGTGACTTTGGTAAGGGCAGTCTCGGTCGAGTGGTGGGGTCGGAAGGCAGATTGTAGGTGGTCAAAGAGGGAGCAGGAGGAGAGGTGGGAGGACAGTTCTGAATGGACATGTTGTTCAAGTAGCTTTGAGGCATACGGAAGAAGTGATATGGGGCGATAACTGGACAAGGAAGATGGGTCAAGTGAAGGCTTTTTGAGGATGGGTGTAATGGTAGCATGTTTAAAAGCAGAGGGGAAGACACCAGAGTTTAGTGATAGGTTGAAGAGATGAGTTAGGGTTGGGATAAACACTGTGGTGAGGTTAGGGATGAGGTGGGATGGGATTGGGTCAAGTGCACAGGTGGTCAGATGAGATTTGGAGAGTAGAGTGGAGAGTTTTTCTTCTGTAATGGTGGAGAAGCAGGTTTTGGGAGAAGATATACAGGGAGTGCAGAATTATTAGGCAAGTTGTATTTTTGAGGATTAATTTTATTATTGAACAACAACCATGTTCTCAATGAACCCAAAAAACTCATTAATATCAAAGCTGAATATTTTTGGAAGTAGTTTTTAGTTTGTTTTTAGTTTTAGCTATTTTAGGGGGATATCTGTGTGTGCAGGTGACTATTACTGTGCATAATTATTAGGCAACTTAACAAAAAACAAATATATACCCATTTCAATTATTTATGCCTCAACCTTAGAAAAATCAGTCTTGAGATATTTCTTGGCCCAGTCTTGACGTTTCAGCTTGTGTGTCTTGTCCAGTGGTGGTCGTCTTTCAGCCTTTCTTACCTTGGCCATGTCTCTGAGTATTGCACACCTTGTGCTTTTGGGCACTCCAGTGATGTTGCAGCTCTGAAATATGGCCAAACTGGTGGCAAGTGGCATCTTGGCAGCTGCACGCTTGACTTTTCTCAGTTCATGGGCAGTTATTTTGCGCCTTGGTTTTTCCACATGCTTCTTGCGACCCTGTTGACTATTTTGAATGAAACGCTTGATTGTTCGATGATCACGCTTCAGAAGCTTTGCAATTTTAAGAGTGCTGCATCCCTCTGCAAGATATCTCACTATTTTTGACTTTTCTGAGCCTGTCAAGTCCTTCTTTTGACCCATTTTGCCAAAGGAAAGGAAGTTGCCTAATAATTATGCACACCTGATATAGGGTGTTGATGTCATTAGATTACACCCCTTCTCATTACAGAGATGCACATCACCTAATATGCTTAATTGGTAGTAGGCTTTCGAGCCGATACAGCTTGGAGTAAGACAACATGCATAAAGAGGATGATGTGGTCAAAATACTAATTTGCCTAATAATTCTGCACGCAGTGTACAACACAGGTAGGTTCCTCCTCCTTCTTTAATTGGCTAGAGGTCACATCCCAAACCCAGGTGTTTCTGGATTAGGTGAGAAATCCAGCCAAGAACCTATGGGCGGGGAGGTAATAATTTAGTATCATGCATTTGAAATCACACACTGATGAACTACATATACTGCAATGTTAGATCATATTTTCTGTTTAGACCCTTCGGTATGCAGGTTTCCAAAATAAACATCCAGTATGTTTCTCTACTTAGGAGCTTCTGTTTGCGATCACCTCCTCTGGTGCGGAGACAACCTCCACGCCCTGCACAGAAAACGCAGAGATGTCGCCCTTCTGAACAGTGGCAAAATGCATTGTTGCCGCTGAGACATTCCGAGACATAAAATGAGGGACATCACTCAAATGCTTCCTTATACGTACTTTTAAATCATTTGTGGTGCAGCCCACGTATTGCAGACTGCATATTTTACATGTTATGACATATACTACGTGGTCTGTATTGCAATTAATATATTGCTTCAACATATGTTTTTTATTATTAGCCATAGATATGACCTCTTTTGAGATGAACATATGTCGACAGCAAATACATTTTTTACTACCACATTTGTAGTTTCCATTAGTTTTAGGCCAAGTACATATTTTGGGAACTTTATCCCTGAACAGACTTGGACAAATTTTTTGACCCACTGTGGGGGCTCTTTTCGCTACACACCTTATCCCTGTGGATGCTATATTTCTCCATTCCTCATTGAAATTTAGAACCGGAAGATGTTTCCGTATGATTTTACATATCTTAAAATAGTCTCTACTGTAGTTAACTACTAGGGACACCAGACTCTCTGAGTCCAGCAGAGCCTCCGCTGGAGTGTCTCCTACCTCCACCTGGAACAGGTGGTTTAGAGTTTTTGGGGTGCTTGCTGCACACAGCTTCCTGGCATATAGCGACTGACGGTAGCCATAGTTAGTATCCATGGGTTCCACCTGATGGGGACAGTCAGCTCTTACATGGCCCGGCTCCTGACACCGCCAGCAGAGTATTGGAGCCAGGTCTGTAGAGGGTACACCCCGGGTGGGTTTGGTTGGCACAAGTCGCTGGGTCTGGGATGGAGATTTACAAGGTTTGACTGCCCCCTCCCAAAAGAACCCCCTGTAACAGTCTTAGTAGCCTTGTAGTGCTCCACCAGGTCCACCATTTCTAGGGCGTTGCCAGGAGACACCTGGCAGATCCAGTGCTGGAGAGGGGGTGGCAGAGCCCTCCAGAATATATCAGCCAATAGTCTATCTAGCATAGCCGTGGGACTCAGCACATCAGACTGTAGCTGCTTTTGCAAGAGGTGGAGTAAGTCATAATACTGGGTCTTCGCAGGCTCAGGCAGCTTAAACCCCCACTGATGTACCTGCTGGGCCCGGACCAACACATTCACCCCCAGTCTTGCCAAAATCTCCCCCTTTACTTTTTGGTAGTCGGCCGCTTGTTCGTCCAGCAAGTTGAAATACACCCGCTGGGAATCGGTTGCCAGGAATGGAGCGACGACCACCGCCCACTGGTCACAGGGTAGCTTTTCTCTGATGGACACTTTCCCATACATCGCCAGGTAGGTTTCGATGTCGTCTGTGGGGGTCATCTTAGGAATCGCGGCATGAACTGCTTTCCGGGCACCGTGGATGCTCGGAGTTGCTCCTGCTGTCTGCAAAGCCATCACGTGTTATAGCAGCAACTGGTTAGTCTCCTGCTGCTGCTTATTAGCCTCGCGTTGCTGCAGGTTTGTCTCTCACTGGTTGTAATACAGCTGGTTTAATGTACGACATACAACCGTGCCTGAAAAATTCAGAAACCAAAAATATCTGTGTTCACGCCAGCCTCACTGCTCTTGCACGCATCCTCCTTCAATTGTGGGGTTTTGCTCTGATAGATAGGGTAAGCGGGCGCAGTACAGAGGCAAAATACAAGTTATTAACTTAAAACGTCAGTGTTTATTCACACTTGAGGCAATTGCACAAAACAGCACGTAACTTTGCAGTCTTGGTGTTAATTCACACACAATGGAAAGTTCATATAACACAAGTCACCTTGCTGGTAGTTCTGCCTCCAGTAGTCCACACAGCAGGCTTTAGGGGCCCTGTTTCCCCAGCATGCGGCTCTCAGCCCTCCAGCACGGCACAAAGCCTCAGATCCCCAAAATAGAGACATCTCTGCTGAGCCCAGCTGCCTATTTAAGGACAGCCAGGCGCTGCCAAAACCTGGAGCGGCACTTAAACTTCGGTCCGTTATTTGATCTCACCTGGCTGGAAACCAGCCTAGCCGCACATGCTGGGAGGAAAATACCTGCTTTGCCAGACACAACCCCTCACTGTGTCACAGTACTCTGGTTTCCTCTAACACTCCAAAGGCATACTGATAGGGAATCTAGACTGTAAGCTCCATTGGGGACAGTGAGTGATGATAATTTCTGTAAAGCACTGCTGAAAATGTTGGCACTATATAAGCAAGTAAAAAAAAAAAAAACTTCCAACTAAATGGTAACAAGCAGAGATTTTCAAAATGGTGAAAAATTGATAAAAAAGGATACTGGAAAATTGTATAAGTCTTCATTATATCATAGTTTTTGTTGAAGATAGAATAGCCATTTAACAAGTAGTCCTGAGATAAGGTCATCAATTTTAAACACCTGGATAACCACTCCACTTAACCACTTCAGCCCCCCTACCTTAAACACCCTTAATGACCAGGCCACTTTTTACACTTCTGACCTACACTACAGGGAGTGCAGAATTATTAGGCAAGTTGTATTTTTGAGGATTAATTTTATTATTGAACAACAACCATGTTCTCAATGAACCCAAAAAACTCATTAATATCAAAGCTGAATATTTTTGGAAGTAGTTTTTAGTTTGTTTTTAGTTTTAGCTATTTTAGGGGGATATCTGTGTGTGCAGGTGACTATTACTGTGCATAATTATTAGGCAACTTAACAAAAAACAAATATATACCCATTTCAATTATTTATTTTTACCAGTGAAACTAATATAACATCTCAACATTCACAAATATACATTTCTGACATTCAAAAACAAAACAAAAACAAATCAGTGACCAATATAGCCACCTTTCTTTGCAAGGACACTCAAAAGCCTGCCATCCATGGATTCTGTCAGTGTTTTGATCTGTTCACCATCAACATTGCATGCAGCAGCAACCACAGCCTCCCAGACACTGTTCAGAGAGGTGTACTGTTTTCCCTCCTTGTAAATCTCACATTTGATGATGGACCACAGGTTCTCAATGGGGTTCAGATCAGGTGAACAAGGAGGCCATGTCATTAGATTTTCTTCTTTTATACCCTTTCTTGCCAGCCACGCTGTGGAATACTTGGACGCGTGTGATGGAGCATTGTCCTGCATGAAAATCATGTTTTTCTTAAAGGATGCAGACTTCTTCCTGTACCACTGCTTGAAAAAAAGGTGTCTTCCAGAAACTGGCAGTAGGACTGGGAGTTGAGCTTGACTCCATCCTCAACCCGAAAAGGCCCCACAAGCTCATCTTTGATGATACCAGCCCAAACCAGTACTCCACCTCCACCTTGCTGGCGTCTGAGTCGGACTGGAGCTCTCTGCCCTTTACCAATCCAGCCACGGGCCCATCCATCTGGCCCATCAAGACTCACTCTCATTTCATCAGTCCATAAAACCTTAGAAAAATCAGTCTTGAGATATTTCTTGGCCCAGTCTTGACGTTTCAGCTTGTGTGTCTTGTTCAGTGGTGGTCGTCTTTCAGCCTTTCTTACCTTGGCCATGTCTCTGAGTATTGCACACCTTGTGCTTTTGGGCACTCCAGTGATGTTGCAGCTCTGAAATATGGCCAAACTGGTGGCAAGTGGCATCTTGGCAGCTGCACGCTTGACTTTTCTCAGTTCATGGGCAGTTATTTTGCACCTTGGTTTTTCCACACGCTTCTTGCGACCCTGTTGACTATTTTGAATGAAACGCTTGATTGTTCGATGATCACGCTTCAGAAGCTTTGCAATTTTAAGAGTGCTGCATCCCTCTGCAAGATATCTCACTATTTTTGACTTTTCTGAGCCTGTCAAGTCCTTCTTTTGACCCATTTTGCCAAAGGAAAGGAAGTTGCCTAATAATTATGCACACCTAATATAGGGTGTTGATGTCATTAGACCACACCCCTTCTCATTACAGAGATGCACATCACCTAATATGCTTAATTGGTAGTAGGCTTTCGAGCCTATACAGCTTGGAGTAAGACAACATGCATAAAGAGGATGATGTGGTCAAAATACTCATTTGCCAAATAATTCTGCACGCAGTGTACTTTCACCGTTTATTGCTCGGTCATGCAACTTACCACCCAAATGAATTTTTCTTCTCACTAATAGAGCTTTCATTTGGTGGTATTTCATTGCTGCTGACATTTTTACTTTTTTGTTATTAATCGAAATTTAACGATTTTTTTGCAAAAAAATGAAATTTTTCACTTTCAGTTGTAAAATTTTGCAAAAAAAACTACATCCATATATAAATTTTTCTCTAAATTTATTGTTCTACATGTCTTTGATAAAAAAAAATGTTTGGGTAAAAAAAAAAATGGTTTGGGTAAAAGTTATAGCGTTTACAAACTATGGTACAAAAATGTTTCCTGAGGTTCTACAATGCCCAGACAGTACAAACACCCCACAAATGACCCCATTTCGGAAAGTAGACACCCTAAGGTATTCGCTGATGGGCATAGTGAGTTCATAGAACTTTTTATTTTTTGTCACAAGTTAGCGGAAAATGATGATTTTTTTTTTTCTTACAAAGTCTCATATTCCACTAACTTGTGACAAAAAATAAAACCTTCCATGAACTCACTATGCCCATCACGAAATACCTTGGGGTGTCTTCTTTCCAAAATGGGGTCACTTGTGGGGTAGTTATACTGCCCTGGCATTTTAGGGGCCCAAATGCTTGCGAAGTAGTTTGAAATCAAAATCTGTAAAAAATGGCCGGTGAAATCCGAAAGGTGCTCTTTGGAATGTGGGCCCCTTTG
Source organism: Bufo bufo (assembly GCF_905171765.1). Taxonomy (NCBI): domain Eukaryota; kingdom Metazoa; phylum Chordata; class Amphibia; order Anura; family Bufonidae; genus Bufo; species Bufo bufo. The sequence goes on from NC_053392.1 coordinate 392,932,871, forward strand.
CCCACCTAGGCTGCAAAAAAGTGTCACACATCTGGTATCCCCGTACTCAGGAGAAGTTGGGCAATGTGTTTTGGGGTGTCATTTTACATATACCCATGCTGGGTGAGAGAAATATCTCGGTCAAATGCTAACTTTGTATAAAAAAATGGGAAAAGTTATCTTTTGACAAGATATTTCTCTCACCCAGCATGGGTATATGTAAAAAGACACTCCAAAACACATTGCCCAACTTCTCCTGAGTACGGGGATACCAGATGTGTGACACTTTTTTGCAGCCTAGGTGGGCAAAGGGGCCCACATTCCAAAGAGCACCTTTCGGATTTCACCGGCCATTTTTTACAGATTTTGATTTCAAACCACTTCTCACGCATTCGGCCCCTAAAATGCCAGGGCAGTATAACTACCCCACAAGTGACCCCATTTTGGAAAGAAGATACCCCAAGGTATTTCGTGATGGGCATAGTGAGTTCATGGAAGTTTTTATTTTTTGTCACAAGTTAGTGGAATATGAGACTTTGTAAGAAAAAAAAAAAGAAAAAAATCATCATTTTCCGCTAACTTGTGACAAAAAATAAAAAATTCTAGGAACTCGCCATGCCCCTCAAGGAATACCTTGGGGTGTCTTCTTTCCAAAATGGTGTCACTTGTGGGGTAGTTATACTGCCCTGGCATTCTAGGGGCCCTAATGTGTGGTAAGTAGGTAAATGACCTGTGAAATCCGAAAGGTGCTCTTTGGAATGTGGGCCCCTTTTCCCACCTAGGCTGCAAAAAAGTGTCACACATGTGGTATCGCCGTATTCAGGAGAAGTTGGGCAATGTGTTTTGGGGTGTCTTTTTACATATACTCATGCTGGGTGAGAGAAATATCTTGGCAAAAGACAACTTTTCCCATTTTTTATACAAAGTTGGCATTTGACCAAGATATTTATCTCACCCAGCATGGGTATATGTAAAATGACACCCCAAAACACATTGCCCAACTTCTCCTGAGTACGGCGATACCAGATGTGTGACACTTTTTTGCAGCCTAGATGCGCAAAGGGGCCCACATTCCTTTTATGAGGGCATTTTTAGACATTTGGATCCCAGACTTCTTCTCACGCTTTAGGGTCCCTAAAATGCCAGGGCAGTATAAATACCCCACATGTGACCCCATTTTGGAAAGAAGACACCCCAAGGTATTCAATGAGGGGCATGGCGAGTTCATAGAAATTTTTTTTTTTGGCACAAGTTAGCGGAAATTGATTTTATTTATTTTTTTCTCACAAAGTCTCCCTTTCCGCTAACTTGGGACAAAAATTTAATTCTTTCATGGACTCAATATGCCCCTCAGTGAATACCTTGGGGTGTCTTCTTTCCGAAATGGGGTCACATGTGGGGTATTTATACTGCTCTGGCATTCTAGGGGCCCTAAAGCGTGAGAAGAAGTCTGGAATCTAAATGTCTAAAAAATTTTACGCATTTGGATTCCGTGAGGGGTATGGGGAGTTCATGTGAGATTTTATTTTTTGACACAAGTTAGTGGAATATGAGACTTTGTAAAAAAAATAAAATAATAAAGGGGTGATCAGGGAGTCTATATGGGGTGATCACTTCCCTGTCATTGGTCACCCCCCTGTAAGGCTCCATTCAGATGTCCGTATGTGTTTTGCAGATCCGATCCATGTATCCGTGGATCCGTAAAAAACATACGGACATCTGATTGCAGCCTTACAGGGGGGTGATCAATGACAGGGGGGGGATCAGGGAGTCTATATGGGGTGATCACCCCCGTCATTGATCACCCCCCTGTAAGGCTCCATTCAGACGTCCGTATGTGTTTTGCGGATCCGATCCATGTATCAGTGGATCCGTAAAAATCATACGGACGTCTGAATGGAGCCTTACAAGGGGGTGATCAATGACAGGGGGGGTGATCAGGGAGTCTATATGGGGTGATCACCCCCCTGTAAGGCTCCATTCAGACGTCTGTATGTGTTTTGCGGATCCGATCCATGTATCCGTGGATCCGTAAAAAACATACGGACATCTGAATGCAGCCTTACAGGGGGGTGATCAATGACAGTGGGGTGATCAGGGAGTCTATATGGGGTGATCACCCCCGTCATTGATCACCCCCCTGTAAGGCTCCATTCAGACGTCCGTATGTGTTTTGCGGATCCGATCCATGTATCAGTGGATCCGTAAAAATCATACGGACGTCTGAATGGAGCCTTATAGGGGGGTGATCAATGACAGGGGGGTGATCAATGACAGGGGGGTGATCAGGGAGTCTATATGGGGTGATCAGGGGTGATCAGGGGTTAATAAGGGGTTAATAAGTGACAGGGGGGGTGTAGTGTAGTGTGGTGCTACTTATTACTGAGCTACCTGTGTCCTCTGGTGGTCGATCCAAACAAAAGGGACCACCAGAGGACCAGGTAGCAGGTATATTAGACGCTGTTATCAAAACAGTGTCTAATATACCTGTTAGGGGTTAAAAAAATCGCATCTCCAGCCTGCCAGTGAACGATCGCCGCTGGCAGGCTGGAGATCCACTCGCTTACCTTCCGATCCTGTGAACGCGTGCGCCTGTGTGCGCGCGTTCACAGGAAATCTCGCGTCTCGCGAGATGATGCATATATGCGTGACTCTGCGCAGGGCTGCCGCCTCCGGAACGCGATCCTGCGTTAGGCGGTCCGGAGGTGGTTAATCATTCAACTGAATGGGTGCGGATAAGTACACTTTAAGTCTACATGCACACAACCATATGTGTTTTGCGGTCAGCAAATTGTGGATCCGCAAATAAAACGGATGCCATCCTTATGCAATCCGTTTTTTGGTTTTTTTTGCGGATCCATTGTAACAATGCCTAAAATGGACAAGAATAGGACATGTTCTATTTTTTTTGCGGGGCTACGGTGTGCTATCTGCATTTTTTGCGGCCCATTGAAATGAATGGCTCAGCATCCTATCCGCAAAAAAAACTGAACGGACACGGAAACAAAATACGTTCGTGTGCACTGAGGCCTAACAATGTGTAGGATTATTTCACTGTGAAAAAAATTCTACTATTTAGAATTTTTTTTATAATAATATCGTTAGTACAAGATAGAAATTAGTGAATTTATTCATAGATTTTTTAGACATCGAATCGAACCCGAATCCTTTCTGGTTCGATTTGGACAAATCTTGTAAAATGGCGTCCAGAGTATAAGCAATCAATAGTGTCACCACCAGGCAAGAGGTAACTGCAGTCAGTTGCGGCCAAGCAATAACCTCAGTTTGCGGCAGCAACGATAAAAGTAGATACAGTTACACCTGATGCTGTATTAGACCGAGGGGATGGGCGAGGGACAATGAAAAAATTTGTAAACAATTTCCAGGGCATTTGAAGCAACTTTGGTTTGGAACATATAGATTTGGACCTGACCCAAACTTTTAGAAAAATTTTGCTAATCAGAAACAAACAGAATCTTGGAAGATTCGCTCATCTCTAGTACAAGACAATAAGATTTTCAGAACAAAACCACATTGACATAGATGAATCACAAAATGATGCCTATATGAGGGCAAATGTTGAATAAGGGCTTTTTCACAGGAGCGAGTCCATTGCGGGAATCACGCTCCGTGTGAGTGTGATCCTCTGCTCTGGACTTGCAGGAGCGCGCGGCATTATCATGATTTATAATGCTATGTGTCTCTGCATGGCCTTATTTCTACAGAATCATACTGACAGCTTTATGTCACTATGATTCTGTGGAAAAAAGGCCATGCAGAGACACATAGCATTATAAATCATGATAATGCCGTGCGCTCCTGCAAGTCCAGAGCGGAGGATCACACTGACACACGGAGCGTGATTCCCGCAATGGACTCCCTTGTGTGAAACAGCCCTAACTGTTTCAGTATAGGACAGCCAGTCACAGGGGTGTTTTGAAGTAGTATTTATCACAATGCTGTTGTATGATACTTACTGAATATAATAATCCATAGAAACTTTCTATCTTTAGACAACAATTTTCAGATTAACTTTATATAATTATCCAATGAAAGTCGCTCTGTTTTGAAAATTTCCTAATAAATCAATTTGGATTGCGGAGCAACAGTGTTATGTGGTCATCTGTTCTTTCATTAGCAGGTCATGCTAGTAATAGTGGCCTATAAAGCTCTGTGGATCATGTCTATAACTAGAAGACTAAGGCCCCTTTCACACGGGCGAGTATTCCGCGCGGATGCGATGCGTGAGTTGAACGCATTGCACCCGTACTGAATACCGACCCATTAATTTCTATGGGGCTGTTTACATGAGCGCTGATTTTCACGCATCACTTGTGCGTTGCGTGAAAATCGCAGCATGCTCTATATTCTGCATTTTTCACACAACGCAGGCCCCATAGAAATGAATGGGGTTGCGTGAAAATCGCAAGCATCCGCAAGCAAGTGCGGATGCGGTGCGATTTTCACGCACTGTTGCTAGGAGACGATCGGGATGGAGACCCGATCATTATTATTTCCCCTTATAACATTGTTATAAGGGAAAATAATAGCATTCTGAATACAGAATGCATAGTAAAATAGCGCTGGAGGGGTTAAAAAAAATAAATAAAAATTAACTCACCTTAATTCACTTGACCGCGGAGCCCGGCTTCTCCTTCTGTCTCCTTTCATCAGGACCTGGGTAAAGGACCTGTGGTGACGTAACTCCGGTCATCACATGATCCATCACATGATCTTTTACCATGGTGATGAATCATGTGATGGATCATGTGATGACCGGAGTGACGTCACCACAGGTCTTTTACCCAGGTCCTGAAGAAAGGAGACAGAAGGAGAAGCCGGGCTCCGCGGTCAAGTGGATTAAGGTGAGTTAAATTATTATTATTATTTTTTAACCCCTCCAGCGCTATTTTACTATGCATTCTGTATTCCGAATGCTATTATTTTCCCTTATAACCATGTTATAAGGGAAAATAATACAATCTACAGAACACCGATCCCAAGTCCGAACTTCTGTGAAGAAGTTCGGGTTTGGGTACCAAACATGCGCGATTTTTCTCACGCGAGTGCAAAACGCATTACAATGTTTTGCACTCGTGCAGAAAAATCACGGGTGTTCCCGTAACGCACGCGCACATTTTCCCGCAACGCCCGTGTGTACCCAGCCTAAGACTAAGAAGACAGTTGAGTGCTGTACTCATCTCTCTCGATCAGTCCCACAGACTTTGAAACGAGCAGCTATCAGCATGCAGACCCTGGGTCTTGTGATCGATGGGGGTCTATCCAAGGAGAGGAGCGCAGTGCATAATGTGAAGAGAGTGTGGACCCACTGTGCCAACTAACCGGTTTGAATTTGGGATAGTCCTAAGGGCATTATCCTGGCAATCCTCTGGTTTCCTGCCTTTAATCACTATTCAGGGATCTGACTTTCGCTGCAGGGGACCCACCAGGCCGCTGTCATTTGGAATAGTTTGGTGTAGTTGGCAGCTGATCCACAGTGTTGCAGGAACACCAGCATGAGGCACCAGGTGGGCAGACATTACTCATCAACATACAAAAAATTGTATAGGACAGCTCACCCAGCCTTGCAATCACCATCTCCATATCTCCAGGCGCACAGACCAAATGCAGGGCCAGCTACCTGCTAAAGTCCAGAAAATAAAGTGCAAGGTTCCAGCACTAGTCCAGCATAAAACTTCCTTTATAAAATTATGGAAGATAAAAAAAAAAAGTAAATGCATAAGCAAAGATCTATGCATTTTTAGTGCACACCCCACTCTCGATCATGGCATGTGGGGTGTCACTCTAAACTCGTAGGTCTTGCTTAGGCTTTTATTTATTTAATCTTCCATAATTTAATAAAGGAAATTTTATGCTGGACTAGTGCTGGAACCTTGGACTTTATTTTCTCAATACTTGTAAACAGGCAAAGTTCAGGACAGGTAGAGTTCCTCGCAGTACATGTACGGCGGAAGTCTGGTCTGTAAACAGGGGGCCCGCTTGCACGTATTTTAAATAGCAGACACCAGCAGCACATGTATGCGATCAGCCATAAGGCTGATTGCATACATTTTCCCTTTCAGATGCCGTGGTCAAGCCGTGCACTTTCACTCCGGTAACAGCTTTCCTCAGCTGAGATTGGAAAACCTGTTACAGTATTCTAATAGACCGAAGCTTTAACCAGGCTTAAGTGATGGCTATATAGCCATCAATGAATACAATGGGCAATCTAATGATTTCCCTGTTATAGTCGCCCAGGGTGACTTAAAAAAAGTAAAAAAAAAAGTTTTTACAAATATAAAAAAAATCACTCCCCTTTGCTTAAAGAGGACCTTTCACCGATTCTTACCCTATGAACTAACTATACAGATATGTAGAGCGGCGCCCGGGGATCTTACTGCACTTACTATTATCCCCGGGCGCCGCTCCGTTCTCCTGCTATGCCCTCCGGTATCTCCGCTAACTAAGTTATAGTAGGCGGAGATACCAGTCCCTAAGTTATGGTAGGCGGAGTCTGCCCTAGCGCTGGTCAATCGCAGCGCAGAGCTCACAGCCTGGGAGGTTATTTTCTCCCAGGCTGTGAGCTCTGCAATGCGATTGGCCAGCGCTAGGGCAGACTCCGCCTACCATAACTTAGGGAACGGAGATACCGGAGGACATAGCAGGAGAACGGAGCGGCGCCCGGGGATAATAGTAAGTGCAGAGAGATCCCCGGGCGCCGCTCTACATGGCTGTATACTTAGTTCATAGGGTAAGAATCGGTGAAAGGTCCTCTTTAAAATAAAAATAAAAACACTTAACCAATAAAAAAATAAACATCATGGGCATCGCTGCGTGCGAAAATGCCCATACAAATAAAATATAACAATATTAATGGCATACGGCAAATGGCATAACGGGAAAAAAAAATAGCAGGGCAATGTTACCGCATAGTGTATGTTGTAAAAATTTTTTTTTTATAAAAACCTTAGTCAATTGCATTTTTTTCCAATTCTACCCCATCTGGAATTTTTTTTCCACTTCCCACTACATGTTTTGCAACCGCAAATGGCGACATTAGAAAGTACAACTTTTCCCTCAAAAAATAAGCCCTAATAAGGCTATGTGAACAGAAAAAAAAAAAAAGTTAGGATTATGGAGAGGTGGGGAGTGAAAAACAAAAATGCAAAAATGGAAAATCTCAGGGTCCTCAAAGGCAACGGTCCCCAACCGCCAGGCCGCGGCCCAGGACCGGGCCCTGGAAGATTGTTTGCCGGGCCTCGGCGATCAGGGCCGTCTTTAACGCAGTACTAATGAAGCGCTTACATTATGGAAGCGCTTCATTAGTACAGGAGGACCAGGAAGCAGTGAAGGATCTGTACTCACCGCTTCCTGGTCCTCGGCTTGGCTGTTGGCTGTGCAGGGCTGCGCACAGCGTGAGGGCGCACTGTGACCTCACACTGTGCGCCACGATACACAGCCGACAGCAGGATGAAGAGGATCGCGATGGTGAGGAGCGGTGGCGTCCAGGAGCAGGAGAGGTAAGTGTTTTTTTTATTTTATTTGCACTGGGGGCTGACATAAGGGCTTATGGCTGACATAAGGGCTGCGGGCTGACATGGGGGGCTTATGGCTGACATGAGGGCTGATGGCTGACATAAGGGCTGGGGGCTGACATGGGGGCTTATGGCTGACATGGGGGGCTTATGGCTGACATGAGGGCTGATGGCTAACATGAGGGATGGGGGCTGACATATGGCGGATGGCTGACATGAGGGCTGGGGGCTTATGGATGACATGGGGGCTGATGGCTGGCTGACATGGGGGCTGATGGCTGGCTGACATGGGGGCTGATGGTTGGCTGACATGGGGGCTGATTGTGGGCTGACATGGGGGCTGATTGTGGGCTGACATGGGGGCTGATTGTGGGCTGACATGGGGGCTGATTGTTGGCTGACATGAGGGGCTGATGGCGGACATAGGGGGCTGATGGCTGACATGGGGGCTGATAGATGGCTAAAGGTTGGGGGGTTGATCTGAGGCATTGGGGGTCTGATCTGAGGTCTGATTGACATTGGGGTCTGATTGCGTGTCTGACCTGAGGTGTAATGGAAAATATTTTTTGTTATTGTTCTCCTCTAAAACCTAGGTGCATCTTTTAGGGCGAAAATACGGTACAGTGCAGCAGAGACCAGTGCAGCAGAGACCCTAGTCAGTTTATATAGTCGTTATACAGTGTTATATATTTTAATATGCACCTTGTGTTTTGTTATGCGCGTGAATCAGTCAGCGCCGACTAGCACCCCCTAAGCCCAGCCCAACCTCTAACCTCTAAATTTCTCTACTTTTATAATAGATAGTAATAGCTCCAAAAATAGTTATTACTTTACATTCCCCATATGTCTACTTCATGTTTGGATCATTTTGTGAATGCCATTTTAGTTTTTGGGGACGTTAGAAGGCTTAGAAGTTTTGAAGCAAATCTTGAAATTTTTCAGAAAATTATCAAAACCTACTTTTTAAGGACCAGTTCAGGTCTGAAGTCACTTTGTGAGGCTTACATAATAGAAACCACCCAAAAATGACCCTATTTTAGAAACTACACCCCTCAAGGTATTTAAAACTAATTTTACAACCTTTGTTAACCCTTTTGGTTTTCCCTAAGAAATAATGGAAAATGGAGATGAAATTTCAGAATTTCACTTTTTTGGCAGATTTTCCATTTTAATCAATTTTTTCTAGTAACAAAGCAAGGGTTAACAGCCAAACAAAACTCAATATTTATTGCCCTGATTCTGTAGTTTACAGAAACACCCCATATATGGTGGTAAACTGCTGTATGGGCACAAGGCAGGGCGCAGGAGGAAAAGAACGCTATATGGTTTTTGGAAGGCAGATTTTGCTGGACTGGTTTTTTGACACCATGTCCCATTTGAAGCTCCCCTGATGCACCCCTAGAGTAGAAACTCCCAAAATGTGACCCCATTTTGGAAACTATGGGATAAGATGGCAGTTTTGTTGGTACTATTTTAGGGTACATATGATATTTGGTTGCTCTATATTACACTTTTTGTGAGGCAAGGTGACAAACAATAGCTGTTTTGGCACAGTTTTTATTTTTTGTTATTTACAACGTTCATTTGGCAGGTTAAATCATGAGGTATTTTTATAGAGCAGGTTGTTACGGATGCGACAATACCAAATATGACTACTTTTTTTGGTTGTTTGTTTCAATTTTACATAATAAAGCATTTTTGAAAAAAATTATTTTTTAGTGTTTCCCCATCCTGAAAATATTTATTTTTTTATTTTTTGGGCGACTGTCTTTTGTAGGGGCTCATTTTTTTCGCTATGAGATGACGATTTGATTGGTTCTATTTTGGGGTGCGTATGACTTTTTAATCGCTTGGTATTATACTTTTTGTGATGTAAGGTGACAAAAAATAGCTTTTTTGATACACATTTTATTTTTATTTTTTTACGGTGTTCACCTGAGGGTTTAGGTAATGTAATATAGTGATGGACGAACATCGTCCAGGACGATTTGCGAACGCGATCGTGCGAACGCGATCAAATGTTCGCGAACCGCAAATTTGCGATGGGCCCTATTCACTTTCATGGCAGGCGAACCGGAAAATCCTTCAGGTCATAAATGCAGCCACCAAATACTTACTAGAAGTCACTACAAATCGTCCCACAACATGGACAGTGACATACCAGAGGGGGATCAATGGCAAAAATTTCCACAAAAAATATGTATTTTAATCAGGGGCCATTTTTATGCATCTTAAAGGGAAACTGTCGAAAATGTGCCCTGCTGGAGCCTAGAATTTTTTTATTTTAGACCACGGAGTACAGGCCCCAAACATTAGGCATTCACCAGACAGAAAACATCAAGTAATTATGTGTCTGGAGGTATATTAGATGGTCATTGGATATCAATTTTCCTGCAGGCCAGTGTACTACAGGCCCCAAAAATTATTAATTCACTGGACAGAAAACATCAAGTGATTATGTAGCTGGAGGTACATTAGGCGGTCACCGTGTAACAATTTTACTGTTGGCCAGTTAGATTACAGGCCCCAAAAATTATGCATTCAACGTACATAAAAGATCAAGTAATTATGTGGCTGGAGGTATATTAGACGGTGGATGGATATCAATTTTACTGCAGGCCAGTGGACTACAGGCCCCAAAAATTATTCATTCACCGGACAGAAAACATCAAGTGATTATGTGGCTAGAGGTATATTAGACGGTCATTGGATATCAATTTTACTGCAATTACATACAATATGTTTAAAAGAACTAAAAATATAAAATTGGATTAAAAACATGGCTTACGAAATCCCCCATCTTGAAAAAAAAAACAAATGATAATAGTTGAAATTTGATAACACGTGGTCGTCACAGGTGTTAAATTCCTCCGTGGCCCCAAACATTAGGCATTCACCGGATAGAAAAGGCCTTTTATGCCGCTGTATTGACATAAGACAGGGACCATTATTTGTTCATTGTGGTGGCGGATATGTGTGGGCTGGCATAAGGAAATTCAATTAAACCTGGTCGTCACAGGTGTTGAATTCCTCCAAGATCCATGCCTCATTAATTTTTTGAAATGTGAGGTAGTCCACACTGTCGTGCGCTTATCGGTCATGATCCCCCCCTGCTGCGCTGAACATCTTTTCGGACAGGACACTCGACGAGGGGCAAGCCAAGAGTTCCATGGCAAATTGTGCCAGCTCTGGCGACAGGTCAAGCCTGCACACCCAGTAGTCAAGGGGTTCCTCCATTCTCAGAGCATCCACATCGGCAGTTAACCAGATGTAGTCGGGCACTTGTCAGTCTAGGCGTTCCCCGAGGCTGGATCCGGAGGGCGGCTGTCGATGGGTTGGCTGCAAGAATGATCTCATATCCGAAGTGACCAACACATCTTCAAACCGCCCTCTTCTTGCATGCGCTGTAGGATTGGTACCTGCAACTGTACCTCTGGGGGTGGAAATTCCTCTGCCAGTGCCCGCAACAGCAGAATGCAGCATCTCTCGAAGCAAGGCCTGGAAATGCTGCATTCTGACAGCCCTCTGTGATGCTGGTAACATGTCTGCCATTTCGTGTTTGTACCGGGGGTCTAAGTACGTTGCCACCCAGTACTGATCCTTGCCCTTTATGCTTTTTATACGGGGGTTCCTCTTCAAACACTGGAGCATGAAGACCCCATTTGTACTAAATTGGAAGCGGTGGAGCTCATAGCCCAGGAGAATGTCGTCCTCGGTCTCCTCCGAGAAAAGTTTAATGTACAATTGGTAAAATAAAAGTATCGATTTCGCGCTGAAAATCAAATTAATTTGCTGTCACCACTCTTTGTATTGAATTTGAAGTAGCGTTTGGTGTCACTAACAGTCTGTCCCTGCTCCACACAGCAACCTCTCCCTACACTGGCAAAAAACAGAATGTAAAATGGCTGCCAGATTGGGTTTATTTATAGGGTAGGGGGTGTGTCCATATGCTGAAACATCTCAATTGGCTGTCCTGTCCCACACCTGATGGATGTGTCATGGGTCAAAGTTCGGCGCTATGCAAAAAAAATAGCGCGTGCGAATATCGCCATATGTTCACATGTTCGGCGAATCGCGAATGAGCAAAGTTCGCCGCAAAAAAAGACCAACAGGCGAACCGCAAGGCCATCTCTAATGTGATATTTTTATACAGCAGATTCTTACAGATGCAGCGATACCTGATATGTCTACTTTTTTTTATTTATTTAAGTTTTACACAATAGTATAATTTTTTAAACAAAAAAAAAATCATTTTAGTGTCTCCATAGTCTGAGAGCCATAGTTTATTTTTAATTTTTTGGGCGATTGTCTTAGGTAGGGTATAATTTTTTCCGGGATGAGGTGACGGTTTTATTGGCACTATTTTTGGGTGCATATGACTTTTTGATTACTTGCTATTACACTTTTTGTGTTGTAAGGTGACAAAAAAATAGCTTTTTTTAACACAGTTTTTATTTTTTATTTTTTACGGTGTTCATCTGCGGGGTTATGTCATGTGGTATTTTCATAGAGCAGGTTGTTATGGACGCGGTGATACCTGATCTGTATACTTTTTTTATTTACTTAAGTTTTACACAATAACAGCATGTTTAAACAAAAAAAATTATGTTTTAGTGTCTCCATAGTCTGAGAGCCATATTTTTTTTTTTTTTTTTGGGCGATTGTCTTAGGTAGGGTATAATTTTTTGCGGGATGAGGTGACGGTTAGAGTGGTACTATTTTGAGAGGCATACGCCTTTTTTATCGCTTGGTGTTGCACTTTTAGTGATGTAAGGTGCGAAAATTGCGGATCCACAAAAAACAGATGCCGCCCGTGTGCCTTCTGCAATTTGGACAACGGAACAGGAAGCCATTATAGACTGTATGGCTTTGGAGAACGTATATACTTACCAGTGATTATGATAGAAAGCTGAGGAGTCTGCAAGTCACTCCTATTACCATGATGAAAGTGTTGTGCCTTACTCACAGAAGAGTGTGACCTCTTGTCACATTGCAGAATCTGATTCATACTCACAGGAATGCCGCACTGTTATCAAATTTGTAAGCAGTTAGGCCATATAACAATGTGATAAGACAAGCTTTTTATTTGCAGTGCAGCTTTGGAAAGCTGAAATTGTCACTTGACCTAGGGGTTTCCATTCCTCTTACTGAACCTTGGAAAAAGACCAAAATAGTTGCCACAATGAATTAAATGTTCAGACAATTTTCTTGTGATCCTAATTAACAGGCTAATGAAAGCCCCATTCAAACTCATGTTATCCAATGAAAGACTAGGTCTTTGCATAAGGGCTCATTCACGCGAACGTATTTTGCTTTCCGTATACGGGCCATTTTCTGCATTCTGTATGCGGTCCATATACGGAACCATTGATTTTAATGGGTCCGCAAAAGATGCGGACAGCACTCGGTGCATCCGTTGCTCTGTTCCGTGGCCCCGCAAAAATTATAAGGCATGTCCTATTCTTGTCCATTTTGCGGACAAGTATAGGCATTTCTATAATGGCTTCCTGTTCCGTTGTGCAAATTGCGGAAGGCACACGGGCGGCATCTGTTTTTTGCGGATCCGCAATTTGCGCACCGCAAAAAACGCCACGGTCGTGTGAACGAGCCCTAAGGGAAAGGGAAAAATTCCTAGACTTTCCTTCAGGGAATATTTCCCTTCCCCCTCATGCACAGATCCCATTCTCCTTTTAATAAAAAAGATTTACCATAGGTATATCTGTATGTACTGTAGGTTCTTCCAACTATGATGTAAAGGGGTCTTATAGTAATACTGATTCATAAATTGAGCCAGGGAAACAAGTGAATCTCATGGTGGCCTCTGAGCCAGGGTGGGCCTCTAGTCTCCTACCCCCTACACAAGTTATGCATGTCACAGTAGACAGACTGCACTACATACAGATAAGCAGCATACAGCATATGAACTAGTCTATGTGTCTATATTAAACAACTGGGTAAATAGATAACAAACTGCATAGTTTATTATTATAGATGCATTCGGTGCCTAAGATGACTTGTAGGCACAGAGGCGGGCCATCAAGTATCCTCTTTCCCCATGAACCCGCCTAGCTGTAGGAGTCTCCATCATCATGTTGTTGCATCTTACTGCTGCCTGCCGCTGTTTGAGCATAATTTCAGGATTTATGTAGCTAAGATGTACTGGCTGTGGCGTTACCATGTACCGGTATGCTGGTTATGTGATGCGTGCTGGCTGCAGCCTTGAGTGGGAACAGGGTCTAAGGATGGATGCAGTGTGCAGTTCTGTCACCTTGTACCGACTACAGTTTTTTCCTGTGTATGCTGGTTGTTGTTTGGGGCGTGCTGGCTACAGTATTCTGTGACTGGTGTGAACTGACACTTCTGATTGTTTTATGGTTCTTGTTACTCCTGGTTCTTCTGGGGTTAACATTCTCTGGTCTGTTCCTGCGTGTGGCTTATTAGTTGCCCTTGTTATTACAGCTATTTCTATCTGTGAGCTGTGGGGCTTGTGGTCAGTTCTGTCTTGTGCCTTGCTAGGTGTAGCCCCTTGTTGCTGACCCAGTTTTTTTTTTGCCATCTGCCCTTCTGTGTGGTGTCACCTAATATAGCATTGATGTATTCTTGTCCATGCTTTGCTTGATCATCTGTAACTGCTTCTGATCCTGCCTTGCCTGGTTATCTGTCTGTTCAGTGTCTGGTTCCATGTCTTACCTGGCAGTTCTACTGCTCCTGATCCTGTCTGTTCCATGTCTAGCCTGGTAGTGCTTAAAGATGACCTGTCACCTCTCCTGGCCTGCCTGTTTTAATAGCTCCATGCATTCCCTATGTAATAACAATTCTGGGGCATCTATTCTTATGTCTGTATGTTGTGTCATTCCTTTATTATTTCTACTAGAAGTTATGAATTAATTGCCAGCAGTCTGCAGTAAGGGTACAGAGGGGTGGTAAAAAGTTGGGTGTGTGTACCTGAACAGTCTCACTCTATCCAATCAGTGCTGCCATTTTCAGACTGTGCAGGTACACCCCCCCAACTGGTTACCACCCCCTTGTACCCTTACTGCCGACTGCTAGCAATTCATTCATAACTTCTAGTAGAAATAATAAAGGAATCACACAACATACAGACATAAAAATAGATGCTCCAGAATTGTTATTACATGGGGAATGCATAAGGCTATTAAAACAGGCATGTCAGGAGCGGTGAAAGGTCCTCTTTAACTGCTTCTGATCCTGTCTGTTCCATGTCTAGCCTGGCAATGCTTAACTGCTTCTGATCCTGTCTTGTTCATGTTAGTCTGTAGTGCTTAACTGCTTCTGTTCCTGTCCTGTTTATGTTCAGCCTTCGTCAGAGGGCTCCTGGGTTTTCCGGAGAGAGGACATCTAGTCTATGTGGGCAGCTCTGCCTGTGACGGCCATGCTTCTGTTCCGCATGGGATCCAGGCATTTGCTTGTGCGCTGGTTCCTGTTTGTCTTGTCTGTACTGTGTCCTGTGCGGCTATCTTTGTGTTCCAGTCCTTTGTCTGTGTGGACCGCTGGTGCTTGCACCAGCATGGTTCTTTGCAGGTAGCGGCTGAGTGTAACGGGACCTTCCTGGAGGTGCAACCAGTGGGCCCTCGGACAAGTTCATCCTCACCACCAGGGACTCTGTGAAGAACAGGGCTCACTGGCTTTTTGCTCTTTGGAGTTTGCCTCTAGTCAACCGGGGCACTTAGTTCAGTGGTAGTGCTACCACTATTGCCTAACCTGCTTTTCCTGCATTACTGTCATGTTCCTTTATTACATGTGTAATAATGTATTCTGTTGGTTCTTGGTCTGTTCTGTCTTGCCTTGTTTGTGAGATGTTCCGAAGGTCCATCTGTCCTCCAGGAACATGACAGTTGATTAGGGTAGTGATGCTGATTGTTGAGCCTTTATATATACAGGCCTTACTCCATTCTAATTGTCAGATATAGCATTTTCAGGTGCTTCTCTTCCAGATGCTTTGTACTTTCTTCTTTATTCTCAGAACTGTATTTCTATGATTGTATCTTGTTCTAGTCTAGTGTGTTTTCTGTGTGTTCTGGGATCTGTGGTTCCATGGACTTTTTTGCTGGGTTCTGATTTTTCTGTTGTTTTTGAGACTGTCTGGTTGTTGTGCAATTGAGCCCTACTGTATGTCTTAGAGTTATCTGAGTACCAAGAGCCATTGTTAGGACTTGGGAAGACGACTGTTCGGTATTCCAGATCTGCCATTATGTACAACCACCATTTTTCCATGAAAGATCTCCACAAATATATACTTTAGTGACATTAATATTTGTAATGTGTTAGATCTATTACACAATTTGGTCACATAGAATGCAAAGATTATACGACATGACACATGATACAGGCCAATAAATAATTTAACATCTAATTATTACAGTATTTAGCATATGCATTCAGCTTATATAGTAGTAATTTGTTTCTCCACCAGTTATTATCAGTGTCAAATAACAAGAATATAGTAGCACAGGATTTTTGCATTTATCAAGATGTTTGTATTAGTAGGACAAAAGAGATAGCACATTTCTGGATGTCCCAGGATCTCAGTGGCAGCTCCAACATAAAGACCCCCAACAGGACATATAGCATTGGGGGCTTCTATGCTGGAGAAACAGGACAGAAACTTAAAGCAAGGAGGTTTCGTCATCACACAATTAAAGAGGAAAAGGTACACTTTCCTGTGGTTAAGTAGCTTAGGACACAATGAAGAACACATGAAAGTAGCCATATTAAAAGGCAATTTCAAATTTAAAAGAGCCTGAAGATTTTGGGAGTACATATTTATGACTCTGTTTGACACATTGAAAATTGGACTGAAATTGTCCCAAGGATTTGTCACGGTAGAGAGTGGTGAAGCCCTGAACTCACCCTCACCCTTTCCACCCCCACTTGCACAATAAGTCCTAAAGTGACAGCCCACAACTGGACAACAGTCCCTTCCTGACTAGATGCAGGAGCCTATGAGGGAAAATGCAAATCGAGAAAAATCATAAATGTAAATGACACAGGTAACATCAGGACTAGACCAAAATCCCAAAGCAAAGTCAAAATCAGGCTAGAGTCTAAACCAGAGAGATCTCAGAACTAGTGTTGAGCGAATCAAAGCATCCAAATTCGACTCACAGTTTAGGAAAAATTAGATTCACCGCAAAGCCAAATTTCCTTGCGCTTCCTGGTAACGAATAATTTTTTCCGAAAATTATACTCACCTTCATCCACTTGATTGCGGGGAGGCTCCGCTCCCATCTTGATTGAAGAAAACCCGCCAAAGGACTTGCGGCGAGGGTCGAAGGTGCAGAATCGAATTTTTGAAAAATCTAAATGACCAAATACCAGAAGGGGTTAGTGTCCGGAGATCACTTCAGGAAATAATTAGCAGTCGGGAGCAGGATGAGGGACAAATTTCCGAATACCAGGGATCCAAACAATAGTACAATACAGCCTAGTGAGGCTTAGAAAACCAATTACAATCACTTGTTACCAGCAGCTGCCTGTTTAAATCTCCATCTGGCAGAGATCATGTGATGCTAAAGCCATGCCTGGTTGGTCTGATGCCTATGGTCCCTCTTAGGCCGATCATCTCCCAAGTCGCTAACGGTGCTCCCCATGACAGGATTTATGGGACACTACAAGATATAAAGATTTTAAAGGTAGTGGGGGGCACCAAATCCATGAGCTAACATCAATTTAGAGAACATAAAACTTTCTCACAGCTTATCTGAAAGATAATTAAAAGGGTTGTCTGAGACTTATATACTGGTGACCTATTCTTTGGATAGGTCATCAGTATCTGATTGGTGGGGGTCTGACACCCTCCTGTGAGCGCCTCAGCCTTCTCCATGCTCACCAACAACAGTGCCATGCATTGTTTAGCGGCTGTGCTTTGTATCACAGCTCAGCCCCATTCACTTCTATGAGGCTGAGTTGTGTAGGCCATGTGACCGATGAATGTGACGTCATATGGCCTAGGGAAAGCTGTGAGAAGGCTGCAGTGCCTTCTTGAACAACTGATCGGAGGAAGCCCTGGTGGAGAACCTCCTCCAATCAGATACTGATGGCCTACCCAGATAATAGGTCATTAGTATATGACTCGTTATCAAACTCTTTTTGCTATTCTGTTGTTTTTTCAAATGTTCATTCATTACACCATGTTCTTTTTGTTTTTAAATATTGCTATCTCTTCAGACTGTGATATTAAGCCAGAAGAAGAGACGCGAGCTGTGTCGAAAGCTTGCAACTGTTTGTGGTCCGCATAAAAAAAAGGATGACATCCGCATGGCATCCGTTTTTTTTGCGGCTCCATTATAACAATTTCTGGATGAGTTTACCTCGTAGGCATCCTGTGCCGTATGCTCTGATCAGGCAGGTGCAGGAATTGAGCCTGCTCGGTCAACAGCAGGGGTCTGGCTATTACTGACAGAAGACAATTGCCCAAAAAATAAAAATTAATGGCTTTCAGAAAATAGCAACACAAAAACAAGTTTTTTTTTCTTTTCAAAAATGCTTTAACTGTGTAAAAATTTAAAATTTAAAGAATTAGGTATTGCCACGTCGGTAATGACCTTGCTCTATAAAAATATTATGTGGTCCAACCTGTCGGGTAAACGGTACAACAAAAATAAATAAAAACTGTGCCAAAACAGGCATTTTTTGGTCACCTTGCTTCACAAAAAGTGAAATACCAAGCGATTGTACCCCAAAATGCTACCACTTAAACTTTCATCTCATCTCATGTCGCCACATTTTTTATCCTAACTGGCACATCGCTGGAGCCATTATGCTCCTTACTGACATCATCCCCTGATGAACCTGTCTGTGTGAGACAGGGGAAATGCGTAGGAAAGAAAACATAAAAGAACCAACGGGGGACTATTCAGGGAGGGAAAGTATAATAGGGACAGCCACCGATAAGTGGGGCCACGGGGCGATTCCTCCATTTTTAGGCAGGGAATAATAGTATTAATAGTATAGTCCCCCATACCCTGACCTTGAAGCATCAATATTGATCCTGAAGGATAGACAAAAGGAACACTGATTTTAAAGCATCAATATTCATCCTGAAGGATAGATGAAGGTGGCTGCCTAAATACATCTGATAACCCTACAACTACCTGGCATCACATATCGGAAGTACTGGACTCTACATATAGTAACATAGTAACATAGTACATAAGGCCGAAAAAAGACATTTGTCCATCCAGTTCGGCCTGTCATCCTGCAAGTTGATCCAGAGGAAGGCAAAAAAAACCTGTGAGGTAGAAGCCAATTTTCCTCACTTTAGGGGAATAAAAAATTCCTTCCCGACTCCAATCAGGCAATCAGAATAACTCCCTGGATCAACGACCCCTCTCTAGTAGCTATAGCCTGTAATATTATTACACTCCAGAAATACATCCAGGCCCCTCTTAAATTCCTTTATTGTACTCACCATCACCACCTCCTCAGGCAGAGAGTTCCATAGTCTCACTGCTCTTACCGTAAAGAACCCTTTTCTATGTTTGTGTACAAACCTTCTTTCCTCCAAACGCAGAGGATGTCCCCTCGTCACAGTCACAGTCCTGGGGATAAATAGATGATGGGATAGATCTCTGTACTGCCCCCTGATATATTTATACATAGTAATTAGATCTCCCCTCAGTCGTCTTTTTTCTAACGTGAATAACCCTAATATCAATCAAGAAAACCGTGAGTCGCCACATGTGTGGCATGGTGGTAGTTTTATTTGAATAATATCACCTCTCTTTGTTCTCGCAATTGAAAATACACCTAGAACTATGTTGATATTTTTTTTTTTTTTTGTGGGATTTATCTTATATAATTGATAAATAAAAGTTATGTTTTAAGTAGGTAATATTTCAGTGATAATACTTTCTTAAAATGGCAATGCAAAAACATGATTTTTCTTTCCAAAAATGCATTGTGTAAAAGTGGTAAAACTTAAAAAAAACGCAGTATATAAAATTGGTATCTCTGTAATTGTATTAACCAATAGAATAAAAATAATATGTCATTTTTCCCGCATGGTGTATGCCGCAATAACAAGACACAAAAATCAATAGCAGAGTTGCTGTCATTTCTTTATCCTGCTTCACAAAAAGCTAAATAAAAAGTGATCAAATACAGTGTGGAACAGAAGTATTTGAACACCCTGCAATTTTGCAACTTCTCCCACTTAGAAATCATGCACAAGGGATTTTGGCCCACTCCTCCACATAGATCTCCTCTAGATCTGTCAGGTTTCGGGGTTGTTGCTGAGCAACACGGAGTTTCAGCTCCCTCCAAAGATGTTCTATTGGATTTAGGTCTGGAGACTGGCTAGGCCACTCCAGAACCTTGATATGCTTCTTACGGAGCCACTCCTTGGTTATCCTGGCTGTGTGCTTCGGGTCGTTGTCATGTTGGAAGACCCAGCCACGACCCATCTTCAATGCTCTGACTGAGGGAAGGAGGTTGCTGCTCAAAATCTCACAATAAATGGCCCCATTCATCCTCTCCTTAATACAGTGCAGTCGTCCTGTCCCCTTCACAGAAAAGCACCCCCAAAGCCTGATGTTACCACCCACATGCTACACAGTAGGGATGGTGTTCTTGGGATGCAACTCATCCTTTTTTTCCCTCTAAACACGAAGAGGGAAGTTTAGACCCAAAAGTTCTACTTTGGTCTCATCTGACCACATGACTTTCTCCCATGCTTCCTCTGGATCATCCAGATGGTCATTGGCAAACTTCAGACGGGCCTGGACATGTTATGACTTGAGCAGGGGAACCTTCAGTGCAATGCATGATTAGAAACCATGAAGGCATAGTATTCTACCGACAGTGACCTTTGAAACTGTGGTCCCAGCTCTTTTCATGTCATTGACCAGCTCCCCCTTTTAGTTCTGGGCTGATTCCTCACCTTTCTTATCATCATGGATACCCCACAAGGTGAGATCTTGCATGGAGCCCCAGTCCACGGAGACTGACAGTCGTCTTTAGCCTCTTCCATTTTCTAACAATTGCTCCAACAGTTGATCTATTTTCAACAAGCTGCTTGGCAATTGCCCTGTAGCCCTTTCCAGCCATGTGGAGGTCCAGAATTTTTTAGACAGCTCTTTGGTCTTGCCCATGGTAGTACAGGTTGGGCCATTTATATGGATACACCTTAATAAAATGGGAATGCTTGGTGATATTAACTTCCTGTTTGTGGCACATTAGTATATGTGAGGGGGGAAACTTTTCAAGATGGGTGGTGACCATGGTGGCCATTTTGAAGTCGCCATTTTGAATCCAACTTTTGTTTTTTCAATAGGAAGAGGGTCACGTGACACATCAAACTTATTGGGAATTTCACACGAAAAACAATGGTGTGCTTGGTTTTAACGTAACTTTATTCTTTCATGAGTTATTTACAAGTTTCTCTTTGTTTACAGCCATTGACATGTCGCCGAGGTTAACACGTGAGGAGCGGATAGAAATTGTGTTGATGTCTGGTGAACGCAGTAACCGGGTCATTGCAGCATATTTCAATGCAAGACACCCTACGAGACCACCCATCTCCCATGCTACAGTTAGCAAACTGCTTGCTAAGTTTCGTGAAACTGGTTCAGTGTTGGATTTGCCAAAATGTGGACACATGAAATCTGTCTCTAATGAAGAAACATCAGTGGCTGTCCTAGCTTCATTCAGCAAGAGCCCACAGCGTAGCACTCGCCTCATGTCACTGGAGAGTGGCATTAGTCGAACATCCCTTTGGCGGATATTAGCTACTCACAAATGGCACCCTTACAAACTCCAGCTACTGCAGCATCTCAATGAGGATGATCCAGATCGGCGCACTGAATTTGCAGAATTGGCAAAACAAAAATTGGAACAGGACCCTCAGTTTACGCAGAAGATTTTGTTCAGTGATGAGGCAAACTTTTATGTGAATGGTGAAGTTAACAAACAAAACCACGGCTATTGGTCTGACACTAACCCACATTGGATAGATCCCTCCAAGACTGTTGGAACAAAAAAATTTATGGTATGGTGTGGTATATGGGGTACACAGATAGTGGGGCCATTCTTCATCAATGGAAACCTCAAGGCCACTGGATATGCGAAATTGCTACATGATGATGTGTTTCCCTCTTTATGCACTGAAGCTGGCACGTTCCCTGAGTTTTTCCAGCAAGATGGTGCACTACCACTTTATGGGTGTCAGGTCTGAGCATTCCTAGATGAACAGTTTCCTGGAAAGTGGATTGGTCATCGTGGGCCAGTTGAATGGCCCCCAAGGTCTCCCGATCTGACCCCCTTAGACTTTTATCTTTGGGGTCATCTGAAGGCAATTGTCTATGCTGTGAAGATACGAGATGTGCAGCACCTGAAACTACGGATACTGGAAGCCTGTGCTAGCATTTCTCCTGCGGTGTTGCTCTCAGTGTGTGAAGAGTGGGAGAAGAGGGTTGCATTGACAATCCAACACAATGGGCAGCACATTGAACACATTTTATAAGTGGTCAGAAACTTGTAAATAACTCATGAAAGAATAAAGTTACGTTAAAACCAAGCACACCATTGTTTTTCTCGTGAAATTCCCAATAAGTTTGATGTGTCACATGACCCTCTTCCTATTGAAAAGCCATATGGTGCTCCTTCTCTTCTGAGCCCTGCCTTGTGCCTAAAAAAGCAGTTTGTTATCTCATGTGGGGTGTTGCCATATTCAGGAGGAAAAGGGGTAACAAAATGTCGTGTGCTTTTTCTCCCGTTACCCCTTGTGAAAAAAAAAAAAAAATGTAACCTATTTTCTTGTAAAATATGTAATTTTTTATTTTCACGGCCAAGTGTTGCTAAATTTGATGAAATACCTGTAGGGCCAAAGTGCTCACTACACCCTTCGAAAAATGCTATGGGAAGTGTCGTTTCCAAAGTGGGGTCACTTTTTGGGGGTTTCTACTGTAGGGGTGCTTCAGAGAGTCTTCAAATGCAAAATAGCATTTTAAAATTATTCCACTGAAAACTCCCCCCCAAAGCCATATGGTGCCCCTTCTCTTCTGAGTCCTGCTTTGTGTCCATACATCAATTCATGACCATATATGGGGTGTTGCTGTATTCAGGAGAAAGTGAGTAGCACATTTTGGGGTGCATTTTCCTATTACCCCTTGTAAAAAAAAAAAATCTGGAGCTAAGCAAACATTATAGTTGAAAACATGTAATTTTTCATTTTTACAGCCATGTGTTTCTAAATTTCTAAAACGCACGTGGGATCAAATCACTCACTACACCCCTCAAAAACTTACATGGGGGTGTAGTTTTCAAAATGGGGTCACATTTTGGGAGTTTTCACTGTAAGGGTATTTTAGTGTCTCTTCAAACACGACATGGCTCTCGAAAACCATTCCAGCAAAATCTGCCCCCAAAAATTATATGGTGCTCCTTCCTTCTGACCCCTGTCGTGTGCCCACACAACAGTTTACGACCACTATGACAGGACCAGGGGGAAAGTGGTAGAAGGAGTCTACATTTCACCTAGGTTCCTGTCTTATACATTCTAAATAGCAGCCAGGGAGTAGTGATGGCCCGAATAGTTCGCCGGCGAATAGTTCCCGGCAAACATAGCTTGTTCGCGTTCGCCGCGGCGGGCGAACATATGCGATGTTCGGTCCGCCCCCTATACATCATCATTGAGTAAACTTTGACCCTGTACCTCACAGTCAGCAGACACATTCCAGCCAATCAGCAGCAGTAACCTCCCTCCCAGACCCAGACCACCTCCTGGACAGCATCCATTTTAGATTCATTGGGAATCTGCATTCTCAGTGAGAGGAGGGACAGTGCTGCTGCTGCTGATTCAATAGGGAAAGCGTTAGCTAGGGCAATGTTCTGTGTCCACAGACTCATCTGCTCTAAGGACAGCGTCCTGACAGCACCCCAAAAAGCCCTTTTCAGGGCTGGTACATCAGACTGCTTTTAATTTTTTTTTTATATATATATATTGCAGTTGCCTGCCCGTGTGTGAGAGGCTGCAGGCTCAGTCACAGACAGTACTGTGTGCACACCATTCATACAGGGTGTGACAGAAAATACCTCGCAGATAAAAAAAAATTCTATTTAATCTTTTTCTGTGATCTAATCACAGTTGCAAGCCAGTGTGTGTCAGGCCCACACAGACTGTATTGTGGCCACTGGCTAGTGGCTAGGCCTCCACTTATACTATTACAGGGTGTAACTCACTCACAAATACCTCGCAGATAAAAAAAAAATCTATTCAATATTTTTCTGTGATATAATCACATTTGCAAGCCAGTGTGTGTCAGGCCCACACAGACTGTATTGTGGCCACTGGCTAGTGGCTAGGCCTCCACTTATACCGTTACAGGGTGTCACTCACTCACAAATACCTCGCAGATAAAAAAAAATTATATTTAATATTTTTCTGTGATATAATTACAGTTGCAAGCCAGTGTGTGTCAGGCCCACACAGACTGTACTGTGCCCACTGCCCACCACTTATATAGGGTGGCACAGTACCTTGCACGCATAGTAACACTTATCTAATAAAAAATGACAGGCAGAGGCAGGCCATGCCGCAGGGGCCGTCGTGTTCGTGGTGCTGTGATTTCCACTGGCCCTGGAATAATGCCCAGTGTTCAGAGGCCACGTACCCTGAACCCAAAAAATTCAGAGAAAATAGTTGACTGGCTTACACAGGACACCCAATCTTCAACAGCTTCCGCTAAGAACCTTGACGCACCATCCTCCTCCAGCTCAGCTTTGGTTACCACTCTCCCGCCCGCCGCCACCACCACCACTACCACCACAGCCACCACAGCCGCTTCACTTGATCCCTCAGAGGAGTTATTTAAACATCATTTGGATGAAATTAGTGATGCGCAACCATTATTGCCAGAGGATGGATATAACAGGGATATGTCTCAGTCAGGCAGCATTACACACATGGACGTACAGTGTGATGATGATGATGATGATGTTGTACCTGCTGCTGCTTCCTTTGCTGAGGTGTCAGATACAAGTGAAGTGGTTGATGATGACGATGTGTCCGTGGATGCCACGTGGGTGCCTGCTCGAAGAGAAGAAGAGGAGAGGGAAAGTTCAGAAGGGGAGACAGAGAGAAGGAGGAGAGAGTTGGAAGCAGGGGGAGGTCGTCGCAAGGAGCTAGTGGCACAGTCAGACAGCATGTATCGGCACCCGGGTTCAGCCAGACAGCACGCCAATCAACGCATGCTGTTGCAACCACCAGAATGCCGTCATTGCAAAGCTCAGCAGTGTGGCATTTTTTTGTGTGTGTCTGCCTCTGACAACAGCGATGCCATTTGCAACCTGTGCCAAAAGAAACTGAGTCGTGGGAAATCCAACACCCACCTAGGTACAACTGCTTTGCAAAGGCACATGATCGCACATCACAAACGCCTATGGGATCAACACATGATGATGAGTAGAAGCAGCACACAAGCTCAAAGCCACCATCCTCCTCCTGGTCCAGCATCTTCAGCCACGTCAACCACTGCTGTCCTCCTTGCCCCCTCTCAACCACCCGCCACTCCACCTCTCACCTTCAGCAGTTCCATCTCATCTGCCCACAGTCAGGTGTCTGTAAAGGAAATGTTTGAGCGTAGGAAGCCAATGTCACAGAGTCACCCCCTTGCCCGGTGTCTGACAGCTGGCTTGACAGAACTCTTAGCCCGCCAGCTTTTACCATACCAGCTGGTGGAGTCTGAGGCCTTCAAAAAATTTGTCGCTATTGGGACACCACAGTGGAAGGTATCCGGAAGAATTTTTTTTCAAAAAAGGCAATCCCAAACCTCTACTCAGTGATTGAAAAGGAAGTCATGGCATCTCTGGCATACAGTGTTGGGGCAAGGTTCCATCTGACCACTGATACCTGGTCTGCAAAGCACGGTCAGGGCAGGTATATCACCTACACTGCGCATTGGGTCAACCTGCTGATGGCTGACAAGCATGGAATGCGTGGCTCTGCAGCGGAGTTGGTGCCACCGCCACGACTTGCAGGCAGGCCTACTGCCACCTCCTCTACTCCTCCTACTCCATCCTCTTCCATAACCTCCTCGGCTGAGTCCTCTTCTGCTGCGGTGTCTGGCTGCACATCAACTGAATCCCCCCAGCTCCCCAGGGGCTATTCCACATCCCGGATACGACAGTGTCACGCTGTCTTGGGGTTGACTTGCCTGAAAGCAGAGAGCCACACCGGACCAGCACTCCTGTCCCCCCTGAACGCACAGGTGGATCAGTGGCTGACCCCGCACCAACTGGAGATCGGCAAAGTGGTGTGTGACAATGGAAGCAATTTGTTGGCGGCATTGAATTTGGGCAAGTTGTCACATGTGCTGTGCATGGCACATGTGTTGAATCTCATCATACAATGCTTTGTGTCTAAGTACCCAGGCTTACAGGATGTCCTCAAGCAGGCCAGGAAGGTGTGTGGCCATTTCAGGCGTTCCTACACGGCCATGGCGCACTTTTCAGACATTCAGCGCCGAAACAACATGCCAGTCAGGCGCTTGATTTGCGACAGCCCGACACATTGGAATTCAACACTCCTAATGTTCGACCGCCTGCTCCAACAAGAAAAAGCCGTCAACGAGTATTTGTATGACCAGGGTGCTAGGACAGCCTCTGCGGAGCTGGGAATTTTTTTGCCACGTTACTGGACGCTCATGCGCAATGCCTGTAGGCTCATGCGTCCTTTTGAGGAGGTGACAAACCTAGTCAGTTGCACCGAAGGCACCATCAGTGACCTCATCCCATTTGTTTTCTTCCTGGAGCGTGCCCTGCGAAGAGTGCTGGATCAGGCTGTAGATGAGCGTGAAGAGGAAGAGGAAGAGTTGTGGTCACCATCACCACCAGAAACAGCCTTGTCATCATCGCTTGCCGGACCTGCGGCAACGCTGCAAGAGGAGTATGAGGAAGAGGAGTCAGAGGAGGAATGTGGCTTTGAGGAGGAGGAAGACCAACCACAGCAGGCATCCCAGGGTGCTTGTTGTTGTCACCTATCTGGGACCCGTGGTGTTGTACGTGGCTGGGGTGAAGAACAGACCGTCAATGACATCAGTGAGGACGAGGAACGGGAAATGAGTAGCTCCGCATCCAACCTTGTGCAAATGGGGTCTTTCATGCTGTCATGTCTGTTGAGGGACCCTCGTATAAAAAGGATGAAGGAGAACGACCTGTACTGGGTGGCCATGCTACTAGACCCCCGGTATAAGCAGAAAGTGGCGGAAATGTTACCAAATTACCGAAAGTCAGAAAGGATGCAGCAGTTCAAAACAAAACAAAAAAATATGCTTTACACAGCTTATAAGTGGGTTGTCACAGCACAACGGGAATCTAACAGGGAAGAGGTGAAAGTAATCCTCCTACGACCACGGCGGCAAGGACAGGACGCTTTACAGGTGTGTTGTTGATGGAGGACATGCAGAGCCTTTTCAGTCCTACACATCGCCACAGCCCTTTGGGATCCAGCCTTAGAGAACGACTCAACCGACAGGTAGCAGACTACCTCGCCTTAACTGCAGATATCGACACTCTGAGGAGCGATGAACCCCTTGACTACTGGGTGTGCAGGCTTGACCTGTGGCCTGAGCTATCCCAGTTTGCGATAGAACTTCTGGCCTGCCCCGCTTCAAGTGTCCTGTCAGAAAGGACCTTCAGTGCAGCAGGAGGCATTGTCACTGACAAAAGAAGTCGCCTCAGTCAAAAAAGTGTTGATTACCTCACCTTCATTAAGATGAATGAGGCATGGATCCCGAAGAGACTGACAGTGGGGGATACGTTTGTCTAACAAAAGGCCTGATGACATGCCTTGGCCTCAAAATGGTCCCCACGCTGCTGTATCTAATGTATGCATACCGGATGACTTTCGTGAATTCTCCGCCACCAACTAGGGTTCAAGCCGCAATGTTTTAGTCACCTTTCTACCTTGAAAACATCAATTTTTCCGGCCGCTGCTACAACAGCGGCTGCAACAATAACATTATTTTTCAGGTATGTGTACATGCCTAATTTTTCTGGCCTCTGGTGCTGCACTGTGGCTGCAAAAACAAAACAAATAAAAAAGGCACATACAAGTGTCAATTCCCCTTTGTGATCGTTACCTTGTTGTGGTGAAGGGGCTTGCGTATCACAATGAAGCGATCATCACCTCTAAGTGTGTTGGCAATGTTGCCACACCCCAGATGATAAGGCCGTTGCTTTATTATGATCAGACCAAAAGCGATCGGCTGGATAAATTTTCATAGAAAAAACTTAAATTATTATTATTTTTTTTAAGATGTATGGGTGGGTTTTTAATACATAAAATAAAAAAATCATAATAAAGTCTCTTAATAGTTTATTAGAAATAATGCAGACAATTTGAAAAATCCCCATCAATTCCAATGCAAGGCAAGTACAAAGCTCAGAACTAAATTATTCCAGGATGTCGTAATGGTTCGTTAATTTGACAATGGTTAATCAATTCGACACATGTCCCCGGATAGGGGACGTAACAGGGATTAAACTGATAGGAATAGTACTAGTTAAGACACCACTCATATAGGGTGTCACAGCACATTGCTCCGTGCACGCGCAGTGCCCCAACTTGGGAGTAAGAGGACCGACCAAGCTGCTTTTTCCATCTCCCGGTTCCTAAAATCAATTCAGTTTGGTGTATCAGAGTTTGGTCTGTCACTGTGAAGGCAGTCGAAGGTACCCGGCCTAAATTTTTTTTTCACAAAAGGCAATCCCACCCTGATATGGGACGTAACAGGGATTAAACTAATGAGAATAGTACTACAGAAAATAGCACTCATATCAGGTGTGACAGTAAATTGCACGGCACTTACGCAGTGACCGTGGCGTATATTCAAACAAAGGGGAGGGAGCCAGCTTTTTTTTTAACCATCTCCCAATTCGAAAAATCAATTTAATAAATGGACCCCAGATTGGGGACGTAACAGGGATTAAACTGATGAGAAGAGAGAACTACAGAAAATACCACTCATATCGGGTGGGACAGTAAATTGCACGGCGCAGAAGCAGTGACCGTGGCGTAAATTCAAACAAAGGGGAGGGAACCAGCTTTTTTTTAACCATCTCCCCGTTCGAAAAATCTATTTAATAAATGGACCCCAGATTGGGGACATAACAGGGATTAAACTGATGAGAAGAGAGAACTACAGAAAATACCACTCATATCGGGTGGGACAGTAAATTGCACGGCACAGACACAGTGACCGTGGATTCAAACAAAGGGGAGGGAGCCAGCGTTTTTTTAACCATCTCCTCGTTCGAAAAATCAATTTAATAAATGGACCCCAGATTGGGGACGTAATAGGGATTAAACTGATGAGAAGAGAGAACTACAGAAAATACCACTCATATCGGGTGGGACAGTAAATTGCACGGCACAGACACAGTGACCGTGGATTCAAACAAAGGGGAGGGAGCCAGCGTTTTTTTAACCATCTCCCCGTTCGAAAAATCAATTCAATTCACCTTTCCGTGACCCTTGGTGTTGTACATGGCTGGGTGGAGGAAGAAACCTTTAATGACATCAACGGGACATGGCTAGCTTGGTATCCAACCTTGTACAAATGGTGAGTTTGCGGTTGGGCAAATGGACTGTTTGCGGTTGTTTGCGGTGCATTAAAAGGAGAGTTTGGTCTGTCAATGTCTGTGAAGCGGGCGTAACCCTTACACTACCTGATCGATACAACATCATACCTGATCGTATACACACACTGGATGTTTTAAACCACGTTGTTCAAAAAAAAATTGGATTGTTAGGTGATTTATGCCCTTTATGGATTAAAATCCAACTCTGCGTCTACTATGTAATTTTCCATGGGAGTTTTGCCATTGATCCCCCTCCGGCATGCCACAGTCCAGGTGTTAGTCCCCTTGAAACAACTTTTCCATCACTACTGTGGCTAGAAAGAGTCCCTGTGGGTTTTAAAATTCGCCTGCCTATTGAAGTCTATGGCGGTTCGCCCGGTTCGCCCGTTCGCAAACATTTGCAGAAATTTGCGTTCGCCGTTCGCGAATGGAAAATTTTATGTTCGCGACATCTCTACCAGGGAGTTGAAGCAGCAAGGAAAACTATCTTTTCTGTATGTAAGGTTTTATAAAAAACCTGGTTAGACGGGCCTGACTTCTTGGAGCAGTGAGAGTTGGGTGGGTCCTTGCTCCAATTAGCCTCTCCAGGTATTTGTGGTAACTGTGGCTAATCACCTGAGAAGCTGGATATGCTATAAAAGGGCAGACATCTCACTAGCTGAGGTCTCTGCTCCTGGGAAGCTCTGATGGGAGTAAAAAGCAACTGTGTGTTTTGTTTATGGTGCTGGTTACAAGGCTCAGTTTCCTTTAGTTAGGAACTGCTTGATGTACAGAGGTAGTGGTCAGACGGCCAGGTATTTCTTTTATTTTGTACTGTTTTGTTTAATACTGTTGTCTGCAAAAGCCAATAAAACTGACTGAGGCCAGTTGCACCATACTTGCTTGGACTGGACTGTGTTTTGTGTGCCAACAGCGCCTGTCTATCCCAGGAGACAGTGATCCCATGAGCTAATCCCGTTACACCACATATGGGGTGTTTCTGTAAACTGCAGAATTAGGGTAATAAAAATTGAGGTTTGTTTGGCTGTTAACCCTTTCTGCATTACATGAAAAAGCTAAGGGAGTGGATACAAGTACTGCCCTGAGTGACTGTCACGGCTGAGGATGGGGGAAATCCTCAGCCGTGTGGAGCCCGGTGATGTTTCGGCTGCTTGGCCATGAAGACAGGATTAGGGAGCAGGTCACCTCCTAAGGCATCCCTAATCTGACCCTAGCTCCTAGTTACATGGGCCAACCTTGATGGTAGGAGGGCCCATGCTCCGGAACCTAAAAGTCCCTGCTGGCCCTCAAGATGACCCTCACCTAGGAGCTGAGTAAGACAAGCCCACTCCTCCTAGACACGGAGGAGCAGGAGTCTCAACGGCCAAGCTGCAGGAAAAGGGGAGACATAAACAGCTCTATGGATATGGCAGGTGAACTAGAGTTCCACCTACCTGCCACAGCCTTGCTGACTGGATCCCTGTGTTAGCAGGGTGCAGATCATAAACGCATCCCCACACAGGGACCCAGATCCATAGCTGCACAAAGGGAGACATATAAAACATCACACGGACATCTCACATAACTGGAAATAACTTAAGCACAATATGGTTATGACATTAAGGTTTATGACCACAGGGGTGGCTCTTACTGGCAGGTAATAAATACATGAGGCTGCTCTCAGCTAAGCATGGCTGAAGCAACCTGAAGGCCTGCAAAAGCAGTGAGGCTTTATAGGCCAAGAAGCCACACCCCACAGTCGGACACACCCAGTGATCACACACACTAGGAAGGGGATTAACCCTTCCAACACCAGGGAAGGGAAAACACCACTTAAAGGGAACGTGCACACAATAACATAAAACACAGTGCACACATCCACACATCACACACAAAACCGCATGCGCAGGGTAGCGAGCTGCATGGCACAGCTCAGCCTGCTACGCTGCCACATACATACTGTTGCCAGCGGCAACCACAGGTGAGGCCAATACCACAGCCCTCACCTGTGATTGAACACCAATGAAAACCGCTGACAACCGCATGCGGTTCAGGAGTCACGGTCATAGCCATGGCCGTGACACTCCCACCCCTCAAAGCCCCCCCACCAAAAAAAGACACGTGAGGGACTCAGACAAGGGGATAGGAGAAGGGGACGTCCACTCTCAGTGCCGGTTCTAAAAAGGGGTCGCTGTCAGCTGCATCCTCTCCCGGCTCACACTAGCCAGTCCGACGAGGACTGCAGCCCGCACCAGCAACAAAGAGAAAAGAACCACTGAGAGATGGACGAGGGGACTCTCCACTCACGTCCCCACTCCAGTCGCTGCCAGCAGACACTCCTAACCAGCACGCAGCCGGACCACTTACGGAGTGCTGCCAGCAAACGACCAGAGATGGGAACATGGAGAGGGACGAGGGATCCCCAACACGGACACGGAAGGTAAGGTGGCGGGGAATAAGCCACCAACCGTGCCGTTAACGGAGAACCCCCAGGAACGCTCTCCCTCCGGAGAACGCGCATGCAGGCCACAAGGATATGGCACTGCATGCTGCACCCTCTTTCGAAGGTATGCATACCGCATACCAGACACACACCACGTGTAATAAAATCAGGGGGACGCCAAACGAGGCAACGGTGAAGGGATGGCGGGTAAACGCCACTCACCGCGCCATCAGAGGCGAAACCCCCAGAACGCTCTCCCTCCGAAGAGCGCGCATGTACCCCTTCACAGACGGTGGTACATGCTACACCCTCTTTCGAGGGAATGCATACTCCCACCCCTCAAAGCCCCTCCCAACAACAAAAGGGGGAAGTTGGTGAGGCATAAGAAACAATGGGAGGGGGGGGAGGGGAAAGACAAACAAAAAGGGGACACCAACACGGACAACGGTGAGCTGGGAATGGCGGGGAATGCCACTCACCACGCCGTAAATGGTGAGCCCCATAACGCTCTCCCTCCGGAGAACGCGCATGCACCCCATCCGCAGATAGCGGTGCATGCTTTACCCTCTTTCGAGGGAGCGCCACGTAAGAAGCGACTGTGGTCATACTGTCACGGCTGAGGATGGGGGAAATCCTCAGCCGTGTGGAGCCCGGTGATGTTTCGGCTGCTTGGCCATGAAGACAGGATTAGGGAGCAGGTCACCTCCTAAGGCATCCCTAACCTGACCCTAGCTCCTAGTTACATGGGCCAACCTTGATGGTAGGAGGGCCCATGCTCCGGAACCTAAAAGTCCCTGCTGGCCCTCAAGATGACCCTCACCTAGGAGCTGAGTAAGACAAGCCCACTCCTCCTAGACACGGAGGAGCAGGAGTCTCAACGGCCAAGCTGCAGGAAAAGGGGAGACATAAACAGCTCTATGGATATGGCAGGTGAACTAGAGTTCCACCTACCTGCCACAGCCTTGCTGACTGGATCCCTGTGTTAGCAGGGTGCAGATCATAAACGCATCCCCACACAGGGACCCAGATCCATAGCTGCACAAAGGGAGACATATAAAACATCACACGGACATCTCACATAACTGGAAATAACTTAAGCACAATATGGTTATGACATTAAGGTTTATGACCACAGGGGTGGCTCTTACTGGCAGGTAATAAATACATGAGGCTGCTCTCAGCTAAGCATGGCTGAAGCAACCTGAAGGCCTGCAAAAGCAGTGAGGCTTTATAGGCCAAGAAGCCACACCCCACAGTCGGACACACCCAGTGATCACACACACTAGGAAGGGGATTAACCCTTCCAACACCAGGGAAGGGAAAACACCACTTAAAGGGAACGTGCACACAATAACATAAAACACAGTGCACACATCCACACATCACACAAAACCGCATGCGCAGGGTAGCGAGCTGCATGGCACAGCTCAGCCTGCTACGCTGCCACATACATACTGTTGCCAGCGGCAACCACAGGTGAGGCCAATACCACAGCCCTCACCTGTGATTGAACACCAATGAAAACCGCTGACAACCGCATGCGGTTCAGGAGTCACGGTCATAGCCATGGCCGTGACAGTGACATGTCTGCCTGCTGGGAGAATAAGCAGCATGTTGTATGTGTAGGACTACAAGTCCAAGCTGTATAATGACACGGCTAAGGGAGTGGATACAAGAGCTGCCCTGAGTGCTGGGAGAATCAGCAGCATGTTGTATGTGTAGGACTACAAGTCCCACCTGTATAATGACTCTGCTAAGGGAGTGGATACAAGTACTGCCCTGAGTGACATGTCTGCCTGCTGGGAGACTCTGCAGCATGTTGTATGTGTAGGACTGCAAGTCCAAGCTGTATAATGACACTGCTAAGGGAGTGGATACAAGAGCTGCCCTGAGTGACATGTCTGCCTGCTGGAAGAATCAGCAGCATGTTGTATGTGTAGGACTA
The DNA here is from genome assembly GCF_905171765.1 of Bufo bufo. Taxonomy (NCBI): domain Eukaryota; kingdom Metazoa; phylum Chordata; class Amphibia; order Anura; family Bufonidae; genus Bufo; species Bufo bufo. Next base: position 392,966,352 of record NC_053392.1, read on the forward strand.
CAAGTCCCAGCTGTATAATGACACTGCTAAGGGAGTGGATACAAGAGCTGCCCTGAGTGCTGGGAGACTCTGCAGCATGTTGTATGTGTAGGACTACAAGTCCCAGCTGTATAATGACACTGCTAAGGGAGTGGATACAAGAGCTGCCCTGAGTGCTGGGAGAATCAACAGCAACTTGTAAGTGTAGAACTACAAGTCCCACCTGTATAATGACACTGCTAATACACACAGGATCTGGCCAGCACAGTGACGTCTTGTTTACAGGCTTGTAAACGACCTTTATCAGAGCAGGGAGAGAAGCTGACATCACAGGTCATGTGACCCTCAGTGAAATCTGAGAAACCAGGCACTGCAGATAAAGTGAGTTAATTGGAAAGCTGTTACATTTGCCCAGTTAGGAACATAGAAAGAACAAAAATTAACCCAGACAACACCTTTAAGGTGAAAAATAGCAAGGTCCTTAAGGGGTTAAGTAACTACCGAAACTATAAAAAATTGCCACAAAAGAGTTGACATGTTATGATATAACATTTCCGCTGATGCTAGGTAGAATATTATTCTTCTATGGCACATTTACTTATGTGATGCCCACCGTATTGCCTGCTGGTCTGCTTGAATGATGCATTACATATTTTAAGTCTACTTGTTCTGGCCCTATGCTTGTCTGTCTGGCAGAGGCAACATTTCTCAAATAAAGAAAACACTTGGTGACTGCAGTACTTTCTGGTAAAATCATTTAAGTATTTCTTCTGGGAACAGCTACATTCTTGAAACAGGTTTTTTTCCGCAAAGACACAATACCCCAGGTCTGTAAATTTAATTCTGCATATGAGGCTAGTAACAACAAAACAAAATCCTTCCCATCACCTGATTATATGTTAATCTGTCCTGAATGCTTTTTCAGGTTAACATAGGTCTATTGCATAGCATATGGAAGTAACATATGTGGACCAGAAGCTTGGCACTGCTAAAGAATGCAAACATAAGATGCTGGTCTATGTATAGATAAGCAGACATAGGGAAGTACCTCTCAATGATCTATCAATAATATTATCTGCTATTAAACTGCAAGACACTGAGTGCCTTGTAGTCATCTTCCCTGATGACGTTCTTAACCCATTACAAACAGTATGAGCTATCTAGTTATGAAAGTGTAAACCTGATCATGAATTATAATATGAATCTGTGATACATTTCATGGAAGACATCTATCTATTTTCAGCTCCCCTCTGTGTTGGCAGCGATGGCTGTGCAGAGAGAATCTGATACCTTTTTTCATTATGGGAACATACAATTGGATAAGTGATTTTTCAACATTTTCAGGAGGGAGTGATCTTTGAGTGATAATTCTGATATCCTTTAAATTATGTTTTGCAAGTCATTCCTAATTAATAAAGAGAAGCAGTATTTTAATTTTACACTTCACATTTAAAGTTTAACCCCTTAAGGACTCAGCCCTATTTCACCTTAAGGACTTGGCCATGTTTTGCAAATCTGACCAGTGTCACTTTAAGTGCTGATAACTTTAAAACGCTTTTACTTACCCACGCCGTTCTGAGACAGTTTTTTCGTCACATATTGTACTTCATGACACTGCTAAAATTGGGTCAAAAAAGTTAATTTTTTTGCATAAAAAAAATACCAAATTTACCAAACATTAGAAAAATTAGCAAATTTCAAAGTTTCAGTTTCTCTACTTCTGTAATACATAGTAATACCCCCAAAAATTGTGATGACTTTACATTTCCCATATGTCTACTTCATGTTTGTATCATTTTGGGAATGATATTTTATTTTTTGGGGATGTTACATAGCTTTGAAGTTTAGAAGCAAATTTTGAAATTTTTCCGAAATTTTCCAAATCCCACTTTTTATGGACCAGTTCAGGTTTGAAGTCACTTTGTGAGGCTTACATAATAGAAACCATCCATTCTAGAAACTACACCCCTCAAGGTATTCAAAACAGTTTTTACAAACTTTGTTAACCCTTTAGGTCTTCCACAAGACTTCATGCAAATGGACATAAAATTTAAAAATTTTGATTTTTTTTTGAAAATTTTCCAATATAATCCATTTTTTCCTGGAAAAAACAAGGGTTAACTGCCAAACAAAACTCAATATGGGTTGCCCTGATTCTGTAGTTTGCAGAAACACCCCATATGTGGTCATAAACTACTGTTTGGCCAAACGGGAGGACATAGAAGGAGGGGAACGCCATATGGGTTTTGGAAGGCAGATTTTGCAGGACTGGTTTTGTTTATACCATGTCCCATTTCAAGCCCCCCGTTGTACCCCTAGAATAGAAATTCCAAAAAAGTGACTCCATCTAAGAAAGTACACCCCTCAAGGTATTCAAAACTGGGTTTACAAACTTTGTTAACCCTTTAGGTGTTCCACAAGAGTTAATGGCAGATGGAGAAACAATTTTGGAATTTCTGTTTTCTTGAAAATTTTCCATTTTAACCCTTACTTTATTACTGGAAAAAATGGGTTAACAGCCAAACAAAACTCAATATGGGTTGCCCTGATTCTGTAGTTTGCAGAAACACCCCATATGTAGTCGTAAACTACTATTTGGCTAAACGGCAGGACATAGAAGAAGGGGAACACCATATGGTTTTTGGAAGGCAGATTTTGCTGGACTGGTTTATTTACACCATGTACCCTTTCAAGCCCCCTGATGCACCCCTAGAGTAGAAACTCCATAAAAGTGACCCCATCTAGGAAACTACGGGATAAGGTGGTTGTTGTTTTAGGACTATTTTAGGGTAAATATGATTTTTGGTTGCTCTATATTACACTTTTTTGAGGCAAGGTAACAAAAAATTTAAATTTAATTTTTTTTTCTACATTCGCTATTAAGTTTTGTGGAACACCTAAAGGGTTAAAAAAAGTTTGTAACGTTACTTTTGAATACCTTGAGGGATGTAGTTTCTTAGATGGGGTCACTTTTTTGGAGTTTCTAGTCTAGGCTACATCAGGGGGGGCTTCTAATGGGACATGGTGTCAAAAAAACTAGTCCATCAAAATCTGCCTTCCAGAAACCATATGGAGTTCCCTTCGTTCTATGCCCTGCCATGACGCTATATAGGGGGTGTTTCTGCAAACTACAGAATCAGGGCAATAAATATTTAGTTTTGTTTGGCTGTTAACCCTTGCTTTATTACCGGAAAAAAAGAATTCAAATGGTAAATTTTGGCACCGTCTTTATTTTATATTTTTAACGCTGTTCATCCGAGGGGTTTGGTCAAATGTTACTTTTATAGGGGAGATTCTTACGGACGCGGCGATACCTAATATGTCTACATTTTAAAATGTTTTTAGATTTTACACTATATTATCATTTTAGGAACCCAAAAAATAATTTTTGTATCTCCAAAGCCTGGGAGCTACAGTTTTTTTTTTTGTTGGGCGACTATTTAATGTAGGGGCTCATTTTTTGCGGGATGAGATGGCGGTTATATTGGCACTAATTGGGGGTGCATATGACATTGATCGCTCGCTATTACACTTTTTGTGATGTTAGGTGACAAAAAATTGGCTTTTTTTACACGTTTTTAATTTTTTTTAACGCTGTTCATCCGGGGGGGTTGGGTTACATGTTACTTTTATAGAGAAGATTTTTACGGACGCGGCGATGCCCAATATGTATGGCTCTCAGACTTTGGAGACACTAAGCAGGCATCCTCAAACTGCGGCCCTCCAGATGTTGTAAAACTACAATTCCCACCATGCCCTGCTGATGTCACTACCAGAGCTTTGGGACGTTCTCACAGCTCTGTTTCTCCACCCCTGTGATGATGTCACTACTAGAGCTGGGAGAAGTTCTCACTGCTCTGTTTACTTTTGGTTTCCTTCCTCCCAGCTGTTCCTCATGCGTTTGATTTCCCTCTCTTTATATCACCCCTCCTCCTATTGTAGGGCACGGATTATAGTTCTCATTTCAGTTGTAGTTGGACCTGTGTTCTGCTGCAGCAAGCACTCCGGATATTGCCAGCTGTCCTTGGATCCGTCTTCTCTGCGGCTGCAACACCTTCAGCTAAGTGTACAGACATTGTTGCGTACCTGATTATTTTCTGACTGGATCTGAGGTGGCCACGGTTCCCTCCATATACTGAGTAGGGCACCGGTGGCCGTGCCCCTTCCACTATTGTAGGGGTTACAGTGGTCATCAGTCTTAGGCACGTGGGCATGCCTCGTTCCGCCATTTGGATCCGGGCATGTGCTTTAGAAGCATAGGGAGAGCTTTGAGGGTCTGACAGGGGTCACCCTTTATCCTCCCTAGTTTGGGTCCGGTCAGTAGCTCTTTTACTGTGTATACTATTGTTGCTCACATACAGCCGTGACATTATAATCCACCAAAACCGTCCTTTTTTGACATGGATCCGCTTTCTGGCCTGGTTGACCGCATGCAGGGTCTTTCTTTGGGAGTAGCGGATCTCCGTCAATCTATGACTCAGCTTCAAGCATTGGGCTCTGCTCCGGCTCATGGAGTCTGTTGCGAGCCAAAGGTCTCACTTCCGGAAACGTTCTCCGGGGGCAGTGAGAATTTTGTTCGCTTCAGAGAGGCATGCAAACTCCATTTTTGCTTGTGTCCCCACTCCTCTGGTAAGGAGGAGCAGAGGGTGAGGATTGTCATCTCCCTGCTCAGGGGTAATGCTCAGACTTGGGCTTTTTCGCTGCCATCAGGGGATCCCTCCCTTCGATCCGTGGAAAGATTTTTTGTGGCCCTGGGGCAGATTTATGATGACCCTGGATTATAGTTCTCATTTCAGTTGTAGCTCTTGCTTTAGTATCTTCACTTGTAGCTATCAGTTCACTGGACCTGTGTTCTGCTGCAGCAAGCACTCCGGATATTGCCAGCTGTCCTTGGATCCGTCTTCTCTGCGGCTGCAACACCTTCAGCTAAGTGTACAGACATTGTTGTGTACCTGATTATTTTCTGACTGGATCTGAGGTGGCCACGGTTCCCTCCATATACTGAGTAGGGCACCGGTGGCCGTGCCCCTTCCACTATTATAGGGGTTACAGTGGTCATCAGTCTTAGGTACGTGGGCATGCCTCGTTCCGCCATTTGGATCCGGGCATGTGCTTTAGAAGCATAGGGAGAGCTTTGAGGGTCTGACAGGGGTCACCCTTTATCCTCCCTAGTTTGGGTCCGGTCAGTAGCTCTTTTACTGTGTATACTATTGTTGCTCACATACAGCCGTGACAGCTGATGGCTGTAGGTTGTCTGGGCATGCTGGGAGTTATAGTTTTACAACATCTGGAGGGCCGCAGTTTGAGGATGCCTGCACTAAAAATAATATTTTTGGGTGAATTTTTTTTTTCCGTGTCTCCAAAGTCTGAGAGCCATAGTTTTTTATGTTCTCTAGGGAACTGTTGGGGATTATAAAAATGTAGTACTCCATGGAAGCGTGATACTCCCTGAAGCAATCGATAACGCAGAGGCCCGGATGATTGGGGCACGTGTCGCACTGAGTGGTGGTGTTCTTCCGTATCCCCCTCCTGCGACACACTCTGCACTTTTTTTGAGTTCGTCCCTTCTTTCCAGTATGGGGGACCACACCTGGAAAATGTTGGCCAGGGACGATCCGGGCACCTCCAATTCCCGAGGTACTCCGGCCTGCTCTTTCCCAGTCCAAAAAGATCAGGTCCTTGAGGACTGCCTCATAGAATTGGAGGAATGTCCCTGTGCTGCCAGCTCTTCGGGATAGTACAAAAGAGTTGTACATTTCAGCCTGCACCAAGTAGACCGCAACTTTTTTGTACCATGCCCGGGTTTTGCGCATGGCATTATATGGCTTGAGGACTTGATCAGAGAGATCAACTCCTCCGATATACGACGATACAATCGGGCTTGAGGACCGTTGCCGCGGTACCTCGCACAGAGACGGGGGTGGTGCTGTTACCGTTGATTGTTGTAACCGGGTTCCGAAGGTGCACTCGGTCCCCCATTGCCCGCAGAACTGTTGCTTAGCTTTGGGAATGAGGATCTGTGTTTGACCTCATTCCCAGGGCGGCTTTACTGCTGGGTGGCTCCCTGCTCCTAAGTCTGCCTTGAGCGCCGAGCTGATCACTCGGTGCTCAACTGGTTGGTCTGTTGGTCATGTGACGCTGGCCACGTCACATGACCGTCACTCCCCACTATAAATACAGGCAGCCTGCTAGCCACAGGTTGCCTGTTAATTTCTAGGTTCCTGGCTATTTGTTGGACTACTGAATACTCACCTGATTCCATTCCTTGACGATCCTTTTGCCTGCTCCTCCTGTACTGCGCATCCGTCCTGGTATTGTGACCTCGGCTCCCACCTGACTACTCTCTTAGGACTCCTCTTGTACTTCTCTACTCTCCTGGTATTTGACCCCGGCTTCTCCTGACCATTCTTTGCTTAACCCTTTGTACTGCGTAGCTCTCTTGGTTCTGACCCGGTCCGTTCATGTTCCGTATGTTGTCTTGTCTGTCTTCCCTGCACGTATCCTAAGTTAGGGACTGTCGTCCAGTTGTCCCCTGTCATCAGGACTCGTGAGGCAAGTAGGAAGGGCCAGGGGTGAGGGTGGAGCGCAGTGGTCACTATCCTTCCCCCTGTGTGTGTGTGGATGTGACCGTTACAATTGTGGACAGCATAAGGACATCCCTCTTGTCCTTATACCTGACCAGCAACATGTTTCCACTGGTAAGGGCACGGGTCTCACCCCTGGGGATAGGTACCTGGAGGGGGTAGGCAGGGAGGCCGCGTTGATTTTTCCGCACGGTCCCACAAGCGAACGTGGATCTGGCGGCAAGGGACCTGAACAAGGGAATGCTAGTATAAAAGTTATTCACGTAAAGGTGGTAACCCTTATCTAGCAGTGGGTACATAAGGTCCCACACGAGTTTCCCGCTAACACCCAGAGTGGGGGGACATTCTGGGGGTTCAAATACGGGAATCTCGCCCCTCGTACACACAAAATTTGTAAGTGTACCCTGAGGCACTCTCACAAATTTTCACGCCATACCTCGCCCGCTTTGTGGGAATGTATTGGCGGAAACTGAGTCTCCCCTTGAACGCAACGAGAGACTCATCAACCGCAACCTCCCTTCCAGGTATGTAGGCCTGCTCAAATTTGGCCCTGAAGTGATCAATGACCGGCCGTATCTTATACAGACGGTCATGGGCAGGATCACCTCGGGAGGGACATGCTTCATTATCGGAATAATGCAGACATTTCCGGATGGCCTCAAACCGGGGACGTGTCATGGCCATACTGTAGAGTGGGGTCTGGTAGAGGACGTCCCCACTCCAGTATTGCCTGACACTGGGTTTTTGCACTAGACCCATATGCAGCACGAGGCCCCAAAATGTCCTCATCTCGGCTGCACTGACCGGCGTCCAGCCACCGGGTCTAGACAAAAATGAGCCCGGGTGCTGAGCAACGAACTGTTGGGCATACAGGTTCGTCTGCTCCACCATCAGATTCACAAATGGGTTACTGAAAAATAAAATAAAAAAAGTGGCAGGAGGGGGTCTAGCGTCTGAAAGCTGAAACAAAAAAAAGTTTAGATAAAAGTGCATTTTTTTTTTTTTTCCTAACGAACTTTTCCCTTCTATCCCTGCCTAACGGTGCCTCTCCCTCACTGACCCTAACCTACCTGGAGGGTGGTGGGTGCAGGAGGGTGATGGATGCCAATTAGGGGGGACTCAGGAGCCTGGTGAGGACGGTGCTGCAGGGTGCTCGTGCAGAACAGGAAGAGGGGAGAGAGGAGCGCAGGAAGTTTGAATCTCGCGCCTCTCTCCCCTGCACCAATCAGCACCCTGGACAGCAGGCATCAGGACCATGGCCAGCACCGCCTCTCCAAATCTTCGTACTGCGATTGGTGGTGTGTAATCACGCCACCGATCGCAGTCTTTTTCCAGTTCATCGGGTCACCGGAGACCCGAATGGACCGGAAACGCAGCAAACCGCAGATCTGAATTGACCTGCAGTTTTCTGCGATCGCCGATACGGGGGGGTCACATGACCTCCCCTGGCATTGTGACAGGATGCCGGCTAAATGATGATTTCTGCCGGCATCCTGTTCGGATTAACCCCCGCAGCGCCGCAATCGCGATTTAAACTTAGGACGCACTGGTACGCCCTGAGTCCTTAAGGATTCGGGAAATAGGGCGTACCGATACGCCCTAAGTCCTTAAGGGGTTAACTGTCACTCTTTTTATTATTTTTGTAATGTATAGCGGCAACGCTCCTCTGTCTTCTGTTTATATAACAGTGGAGACCTGCTCAACATTGACTGTGTTATGTAAACAGAAGACAAAGGAGCATTGCTAGGGCTCAAAATGGGCCACTTTAGAGCTATTTTTCTAATAGTAATGTACGATTTCAGTACCTAAAGTATATTACAAAAATCACTCTCCTTATACATTACAAAAATAAAAGAAAGAATGATAGTTACACTTTAACTTTATGTGTGTTACTTACTTAGTACTTAGGAGTATAAATAGTGTAAGGACATTCAGCAACCTAGGTACCTTTATGCCAGCAATGCTTGCATTGTATATCTGACAAATACAGTAGCTACAATTACGATGTATATGTTACATATTGTCAGTAGAAGTAAAAGCCCTGGCTGTATAGTCCTTCCTGGGAAAAGTGAAGGCACATAAGAATAGTGATCAGATTTCAACTGTAATTTATTTATTAGATTTATTACATTTATTAGAGGCCCTTTTAAAAATAAAAGGAGCATTCTGATTGGTTGTTATGGGATACTACTCCTCTTCTCTCTTGCACTAGCTTTGATAAATCTCTCCTCATGTGCCTTGACTTTTCCCTTCCTACCCTGCATTGAACATTCATGAAAAATTCTGCAAGTGTTGCATGCAACTTTGTTGTGGCTTTTGCTGTGCATTTGAATTCACCTTATGAATTGCAGAGGTGCGAATCTGCAGCATAAATTGAATAAATTCTGCCCCGGGTGTCAGGCTGTCAGCTACACAGGGGGGTGCTGTCATGCCTGCCGGCCCTCCAGGCAGCGTACTGTGAGAGCTGTGATTTTCTTAGGAGAAAGGACCTTAGATGACATCATCACCATGTGACCAGTAACCTAGCAATATTACTGGTCACATGGCTATGAGGTCATCAAAGGTCCTTTCTACCAGGAGTGTTGCTGCAGGAGAAGTTTGCCTTAACGGTGGAGCTTTTTTGTGTGAAGATTACATCAGGAAAAGGTGACATGGGCTGTTATGCTAATATACTGTAAGCTACTGTATACTGTGGGGTACTGTATACTGTGGGGTGCTATACTGCTATACTATGGGGTGCTGTATACTGTGGGGTAGCTTATACTGTGGGGTACTGTATACTGTGGGATGCTATACTGCTCTACTGTATACTATGGGGTGCTGTATACTGTGGGGTACTGTATATTATGGGATACTGTATACTGTGGGGTGCTATACTGCTCTACTGTATACTATGGGGTGCTGTATACTGTGGGGTGCTGTATACTGTGGGGGGGCTGTATACTGTGGGGTACTGTATACTGTGATGTGCTATACTGCTCTACTGTATACTATGGGGTGCTGTATACTGTGGGGGACTGTATACTGTGGGGTGCTATACTGCTCTACTGTATACTGTGGGGTGTTGTATACTGTGGGGTGCTGTATACTGTATATTGTGGGGGGCTGTATATTTTGGGGTGCTGTATACTGTGGAGTGCTATACTGCTCTACTGTATACTGTGGGGTGCTATACTGCTCTACTGTATACTGTGGGGTACTGTATACTGTGAGGTGCCGTAGTCTGTATAGTTTGGGGTGCTGTATACTGTATACCGTGAGGTGCTGTATACCGTGAGGTGCTGTATATTGTGGGGTGCTATACTGCTTTACTGTATACTGTGGGGTGCTGTATACTGTGAGGTGCGGTATTCTGCATAGTTTGGGGTGCTGTATACTGTATACTGTGAGGTGCTGTATACTGTGGGTGCTGTATATTGTGGAGTGCTATACTGCTGTACTATATACTGTGGGGTGCTGTATACTGTGGGGTGCTGTATATTGTGGGGAGCTGTATAGTGTATAGTTTGGGGTGCTGTATTCTGTGAGGTGCTGTATATTGTGGGGTGCTGTATATTGTGGGGTGCTATACTGCTATACTGTATACTGTGAGGTGTTGTATACTGTGGGGTGCTGTATACTGTGGGGTGCTGTACTGCTCTACTATATACTGTGGGGTGCTGTATACTGTATAGTGTGTGGTGCTGTATACTGTATAGTGTGGGGTGCTATACTGCATACTGTGGGGTGCTGTATACTATAGGGTGCTATACTGCATACTGTGGGTTGCTGCATACTATAGGGTGCTATACTGCATACTGTGCGGTGCTGGGGTGCACTGTAACGCTAGGGTGAACTGAGCCCCGGTCTCCTTCCTGAATTGCAGAGCTGTGCCCACTTCCAGCCCTGAGCCCAGCTACCCAGAACAATGATCCTAAGCCGCTGGAGTCTTCAGATCTGGAAGTATTTACAGTCATTCACTGTACTCTACCAGGTGTGTGGATTTTTTTGTGTGTGTGTTGTGGTGGAGGCCGTGATTGCATGCAAGGGTGTGGGAAGGCGGGATCCAGGGGGCCCAAGTAAATTTTTGCCCAGGGTCCAATCAATATTAAAGAAGGCCCTGACATTAGCGATGTGCTAATGTCAGCTAAACCTAACTAGCCTATTCCTACTTTTATCTATGCCCCATTACGCCAGAAAACTAACGTTTACAATATGCTAATTAGCCTCTAGGAACAGGGGGGCGTTGTTCCTGCTCCCAGAGGCTCCGTTCTCCCACCTTTGTCGCCTCCCTCCAAGTCCTGATTGACAGGACCAGGCAGCGCTCACATCTGTCTGCCAGCCCTGTGCTCTGGTGGAATCTCGCGCCGTTCAGTATGCGGTGAGGAAGCTGGCAGCCTGCGAGTGTCTTTCCCTCACCGCGCCTGCGCCGCATGCAGAACGGCACGAGATTTCACCAGAGCTGCCTGGCACTGTCAATCAGGACTTGGAGGGAGGCGACAAAAAGTGGGAGAACAGAGCCTCTAGGAGCAGGAACCACGCCCCCCCCTGCTCCTAGAGGCTAATTAGCATATTATAAAAATTCGATTTCTAGCATAACAGGGCATAGATAAAAGTAGGAATAGGCTAGTTGTCAGCTAGCTTAATAGGGTTAAATCTGGTGACAGAAACCCTTTAATATTCTGTCAGAGAAACAGGACATACAAGACATTCAATGGAGCCTTGGGAGGTGAATAAGCCACTAGATATCATGCATTACCGTATTTTTCTCCCCATAAGATGCACTTCCCCCCGCAAAAAAAGTGGGGGGAAAATGCCCCTGCGTCTTATGGGGCGAATGCTTCCATTTTACATCACAGTCTGCGACGCTGCAGCATCGCAGACTGCAATGTATGAGCCGGGAGAGAGGAGGGGCTTGTGTCCGGAACTAGGGGCGGGGCCCGTTGCAGTCACTGTACTCTTACACCGGGCCCCGCCGCTCACCGAAGTATTTATAAACGTGAATCCTTATCCTGTTATTAAGTTTAACTAACGCTGCGCTCTCCCATGTTCCCATGTTCCCCTGTATCCCCACAGCACTTACGAACAAGCTTCAATAGCAGGCAGAGCGGACGGCAGCAGTAATGTCACTCACTGACGTCGAGCGTCTGCTCCGCCCACTTTATGAATGAAGCAGGCGGAGCAGGCGCGCGACGTCAGTGAGTGACGTTACTGCTACCGTCCGCTCTGCCTGCTATGGAAGTTTGTTCATAAGTGCTGTGGGGATACAGGGGAACATGGGAACATGGGAGAGCGCAGCGTTAGATAAACTTAATAACAGGATAAGGATTCATGTTTATAAATACTTCGGTGAGCAGAGGTCCGGTGTATTGGGGGACACTGTTATGAGGGGGATCAGTGGATGACATATAGCAGGTGTCATCCACAGATTCCCCCCCATAACAGTTCCATCCACAGATCCCCCACCCCATAACAATGCCATCCACAGATCTCCCCACCCCATAACAATGCCATCCACAGATCTCCCACCCCATAGCATTGCCATCCACAGATCCCCAATAAAAGCGCCATCCACAGATCCCCCATAACAGCGCCATCCACAGATCCCCCATAACAGTGCCATCCACAGATCCCCCATAACAGTGCCATCCACAGATCCCCCCATAACAGTGCCATCCACAGGTCCCCCATAACAGTGTCATCCACAGATCCCCCACATGACAGTGCGTCATCCACAGATCCCCAAAATATTGTCATGCACAGACCACCATTAACTTAAAACCCACCAAAAGCACACATTTTGGTGATAAATATTTTTTTTCTTATTTTCCTCCTCAAAAACCTAGGTGCGTCTTATAGGCTGGCGCGTCTTATAGGGCGAAAAATACGGTAATCTAGTCACTATGCTAGACTACCATACACAGACCCCCTTTACTACCCTAGATCACTTATGATGTTAGTATTTACTTTTTTAATAAACTAGATTCCAAACCTATAGTACATGTCTAGTACTAGAGGCTAGTCTCACTGTGTTGATTTTGTATCATGTACGGTGTACTGTGGTACATTTATTTATTTTTTCACTCCCTTATATAGTGCTAACTTATTCTGCAGCGCTTTACAGACATTATCATCACCTGCTGTCCACAATGGAGCTCACACTCAATGTTTCCTATCAGTATGTCTTTGGAGTGTGGGAGGGAACCAGAGTACTCAGAGGGAATCCACACAAACACAGGAAGAACATACAAATTCCATGCAGATGTTGTCTTTGATTGGATTCAAACTTAGGACCCAAGCACCGCAAGTGCTAACAGTTCTAACCACTAGTGTTGGTTGAGCACCAAAGTGCTCGTGTGCTCGAGTAGAACACCTCGGGATGCTTGGGTGCTCCACCATTGGGAGAACCCGAGCATTAAACCAGGCACCCCCTGCTCTAAAGAGAGGAGGATGTCTGGTTCACATGAAAAGGTCAGAAATTGATGGAAACACCACTGAAATGGTTCAGCCACAGCATGGGGAGGATGTTTGGATACATCTTGGACTCCCAGGTCGCTGCTGGGAACGATGTTGTCCGAGTAGTACGCCAATATGACAGACTGACAATAATATGCACAAAACCGAAGATAAAATCGATTTTAGAGGAAAAATTGTTAGGAAACATTCTTTCATGTAAATTTACTTGTATATAAAGTGCAAGTGCTGCCAAAAATTACAAGGAAGAGGCACTCCGATACAACCTGTATATCACATAAAGGAGGGCCTCATTCACATTGTGGTACAATTGTTCAGGTAGTGGGACTCCTACACTCATAAAGCCTATGCACTAAGTAAAAGGGCTGCCAAAAATTACAAGGAACCGGCACTACAATACACCCTTTATTACACATAAAGGAGGGCATCATACACACCCTTGAAAATTTATGATTGATGGCCTGCTTCTGATCTGACCATCTAAAACATTAGGGGTGAGGGTCTGCTGCTGAGATGACCCTCTAAAACATTAGGGGCGAGTGCCTGCTGCTGATCTGACCATTCAAAACATTAGGGGCGAGGGCCTGCTGGTGAGCTGACCCTCTAAAACATTAGAAGCGAGGGCCTGCTGCTGAGATGACCCTCTAAAACATTAGGGGTGAGTGCCTGCTGCTGATCTGACCATCTAAAACATTAGGGGTGAGGGTCTGCTGCTGAGCTGACCCTCTAAAACATTAGGGGTGAGTGCCTGCTGCAGATCTGACCATCTAAAACATTAGGGGCGAGGGTCTGCTGCTGAGCTGACCCTCTAAAACATTAGGGGCGAGTGCCTGCTGCTGATCAGACCTTGTAAAACATTAGGGGCGAGGGCCTGCAGCTGAGCTGACCCTCTAAAACATTAGGGGCGAGTGCCTGCTGCTGATCTGACCATCTAAAACATTAGGGGCGAGTGCCTGTTGCTGATCTGACCTTGTAAAACACTAGGGGCGAGGGCATGCTGCTGAGCTGACCCTCTAAAACATTAGGGGCGAGTGCCTACTGCTGATCTGACCTTGCAAAACATTAGGGGTGAGGGCCTGCTGCCGATCTGACCATCTAAAACAATAGGGGTGAGGGTCTGCTGCTGAGCTGACCCTCTAAAACATTAGGGGCGAGTGCCTGCTGCTGATCAGACCTTGTAAAACATTAGGGGCGAGGGCCTGCTGCTCAGCTAACCCTCTAAAACATTAGGGGAGAGTGCCTGCTGCTGAACTGACCATCTAAAACATTAGGGGCGAGTGCCTGTTGCTGATCTGACCTTGTAAAACACTAGGGGCGAGGGCATGCTGCTGAGCTGACCCTCTAAAACATTAGGGGCGAGTGCCTGCTGCTGATCTGACCTTGCAAAACATTAGGGGTGAGGGCCTGATGCTGATCTGACCATCTAAAACAATAGGGGTGAGGGTCTGCTGCTGAGCTGACCCTCTAAAACATTAGGGGCGAGTGCCTGCTGCTGATCTGACCATCTAAAACATTATGGGCGAGGGCCTGCTGGTGACCCTCTAAAACATTATGGGCAAGGGCCTGCTGGTGACCCTCAAAAACAGGTGGATGCACTTATCAGTTATTATGCCCCCAGCAGCACTAAATACACGCTCTGACAAAACACAGGCCAGCACCTCCATAGCATAGAAAGACAGTTCGTGCTTGGACACCTGTTGTGGCAGGCCAAGGGTCAGCCACGTGATGATCGTTGCCTCGTGTTCAGGAGAATGACGTCGACGGAGGAAAATTACAGAAGTCTGAGTATAGTTCAAAACCTTGTCAGGAACCCAAAGTGGGAGTGTCCTGGGCCCTTTATTTATACCCAGTTCAAAGGGTGTAACCCCTTAAAGTAAAACATGATTGGTTTACAGACATTTCAATAATGGCTTTTGATTAGTACACAAATAATACTTCTTGATTGGTTAGAACTAAATCCATCTATTGATTGGTTAGTATTTTACAAGTTTCACTTTTCCAAAAATGTGTTAACTGATGAATTTTGTTTTTTTTAGCAAGAGATGATTTAGCACGTACAAACCTTATCTTATCTTAACACACACACGGTTAACTCCTATAGGTTTTAGCATTGTTATCTTGTCATATGCTTGTTTTTTTCCAATTGTCACCACATGCTATCACGCACACAGAAAAATGAAAAACATCTTATGAATTTTATATCCACTTTCAGAAAAGCTGGATAATTTCCTTAACACACCCAATAGTTGTAAGGCACAGAGGGATCACTGAGGACTGCTACGTACTCCTTCACTGTCTTCCAAAATTTGTCCCTTCTTGTGACACTAGGCCGCGCATCAGGTTGAGGGTGCTGGCGGCGTGTCATAAAACTGTCCCAGGCCTTAGAGAGTGTTGCCCTGCCTCTGTTGGAACTGCTGTGTGTTCCCCTCGTCTCCCCTCCTCGGTTGGCCAAGGAACTACGTACTCTGCAGCCAGTGTTGTCAGCTGGAAATTTTTCTCTTTGTAGCGGGGGTCGAGAAGGGTGAACAACTAGTAATCGGTGTTGGCCAAAATGTGTACAACGCGAGAGTCACAGGAAAGGCAGCCTAACATAAAGTCAGCCATGTATGTCAGAGTCCCAACAGACAAGACTTTGCTGTCCTCTTCAGGAGGATGACTCTCAATCTCCTCATCCTCTTCCTCCTCTTCTACCCATCCATGCTGAACAGATGGAATAAAACTTCCATGGGTACTACCCTTTGTAGCGGAGGCAACCGTCTCCGCCTCATGATCCAATTTCCACTGAGAAGACAAACTGAGGGTGGTCTGGCTATCACCCTGTGTACTTTCTTCCCCTATTTCCACCTCTTCCACATGCAAAGGGTCTGCCTTAATTGTGAGCAGCGAGCGTTTGAGTAGACACAGAAGTGGGATGGTTAAGCTGATAATAGCGTTATCGCCGCTCACCATCTGTGTTAATTCCTCAAAGTTGCGTAAAACCTCACAGAGGTCAGACATCAATGCCCACTCGCTTGTGAAAAGCGGAAGCTGACTGGAAAGGCGACGACCATGTTGCAACTGGTTTTCCACTACTGCCCTCAGCTGCTCACAAAGCCTGGCCAACATGTGGAACGTGGAGTTCCAGCACATGCTCACATCGCACAACAGTCAGTGAGCTGGCAATTGCAAGCGCTGCTGCAGTGTTGACAGACCAGCGGAAGCTGTCGATGATTTGCGGAAATGGGCACACACGCGGCGCACCTTCACCAGTAGCTCAGGCAAATTGGGGTAGGTTTTGAGAAACCGTTGAACAACAAGGTTGAACATGTGGCCTGGGCATGGTATGTGTGTGAGCTTGCTGAGCTCCAAAGCCGCCACCAAGTTACGGCAAATATCAGACACAATCATGTCTGGTTATAGGTTGAGTGGCGAGAGCCACAGCTCAGTCTAATCCCTTATCCCCTGCCACAGCTCTGCGTCGGTGTGCCGTTTGTCACATAAGCAGATCAGTTTAAGCGCGGCCTGTTGCCGCTTCCCCACTGCAGTGCTACACTGCTTCCAGCTACTGACTGATGTCTGACTGGTGCTGCAAGATAATAATTCAGAGGTGAAAGTGGATGAGGAGGCGATGGAGGATAAGGGGGGGGGAAGGGTTGCAGCCACTAATGTAGGTGGTGGCGGAAACCCTGATGGAAGTAGGGCCTGCAATCCTTGGTGTTAGTAGTACCTGTGCCATCCCAGGGTACGACTTGCTCCCGGCCTCCACAACGTTCACCTAGTGTGCCGTCAGGGAAATGTTTCATCCCTGGCCAAAAGCACTTGTACATGTGTCAGTGGTTAAGTGGACCTTCAAAATAACTCCATTGGTCAGGGCATAGGTGATGTTACTGGACACATGCTGCTGTAAGGCTGGGACTGCACACCATGAAAAATATTGGTGGCTGGGGACAGAGTACTGCGGGACAGCCGTTGCCATCAGGCTGCGGAAAGCCTCAGTGTCCACAAGCCTAAATGGCAATTTGGAAAGGTGCGCATTTAGTGCTATGGTCTGTGAGTGGGTGGCTGGGTATTTGCACTTTCGTTTAAAGGCCTGGCGTTTAGACATCTGTACGCTGTGCTGGGACACAGAAGTGGATGTGCTAGCTGATGGTGCTTGCGAAGTTCCAGGTGCATGGTGGGAGGCATTATGGCCTGCGTCTTGGACAGGAGATTGGCCAGCACATAACACAGGGGAAAAGGAGGCAGTGGTGTGAGTCGCAGACACTGGCTGACCCAGGCATTCGGCCCACCTATTAGGGTGCTTTGATGCCATGTGGCGGATCGTGCTGGTGGTGGTGAGGTTGCTAGTGTTCACGCCCCTGCTCATTTTAGTACGGCACAGGTTGCAAATGACAATTCTTTTATCGTCTCGCACTTTCCTCAAAAAAGCGCCAGACTGCGGAACACCTACCCCTTGGCAAGGGAGATTGCTGCAAGGGTGTGCTCCGGGGAACAGTTGCGGGCCTGTTTGGTGTGGCCTGCCTTCTCCCTTTTGCCACCCCACTGCCTCTTCCAGCCTGTTGCGGTGCTGTGGATCCCTCCCCCTCTGTTCTGCTGTCCTCGCTTGGCTTGCCATCTTCCCAGATTGGGCCAGTGAATTCATCGTCCAGCACCTCCTCTTCCACTTCCTCACTCTGGTCATCCTCCTGACTTGTTGACCTAACAAAAACCTCAGTTATTGACAACTGTGTCTCATCCTCATCATGAACCTCTTGAGACACTAATTGCGGTTGACTTATTGGCAACTGTGTCTCATCATCATCATCCACCTCATGAAACACTAATTGCCGTTCCCCACCATCATCTTCTTCTGACTGTGGATGCTCCAGAGTTTGGGAATCAGGGCACAAGATCTTCTCATGTCCCTCTTCAAGCAGGCTTGGCGAGAGGCCCAAATTAAGGAATGGCGATGAAAATAGCTCCTCGGTATATCCGAGTGTGGGATCACTTGTTTGCCAAGACTCTCCATGGTAGGTGGAAGGAGTATCAGGGTGAGGATTCTGTTGACCAGACTCTTGGCTACTGAGACTGGACTTTGTGGAAGACAGGGTGGTGCTTAACCAACTGGAAGCATTATCTGCTGCAATCCAACCGACCACCTGGTCGCACTGGTCTGACTTCGAGAGTGGTGTCTTGCACCGCCCTGCAAACTGGGACATGAAGCTAGGTATCGTGAATGAGTGTGTTTCTTGTGCTCTGGCAACAGGCACAGTTTCACCGCGCCCAGGGCTACAGCCTCTGCGTGCACCATCAGCAGCACGGCCACTTTCCCATCCCTTGCTGCTCGCCTTGCGCATATTAAATGGTATATATGCTTGCAAGTATGTCACACGTACAGTAGCGCAGGTTTTGTAAGTGTAAGCGCAAATAAAGTGCACAGAATGTCACAGATATTTTTAGGATGCGCACACGTTATGCAGGAGGTATAGTGCAAGTAATGTCGCTGTCACCACCGCCTAATAAAAAATTTCACTGAATGAATGTCACTGATATTTAGGATGCACACATATTAAACAAGAGGTATAGTGCAAGTAATGTCGTTGTCACCACCGCCTAATAAAAAATTACACTGAATTAATGTCACTGATATTTGGGCTGTACAAACGTTATACAGGAGGTGTAGCGCAAGTAATGTCGCTGTCACCACTGTCTAATAAAAAATTACACTGAATGAATGTCACTGATATTTAGGATGCGCACACATTAAACAGGAGGTATAGCGCAAGTAATTTTGCTGTCACCACCGCCTAATAAAAATTACACTGATTGAATGTCACTGATATTTAGGATGCGCAGACATTAAACAGGAGGTATAGCGCAAGTAATGTCTCTGTCACCACCGTTAAATAAAAAAATTACAATGAATGAATGTCACTGATATTTAGGATGCACAAACTTTGTACAGGAGGTATAGCGCAAGTAATGTCACTGTCACCAGCAGCTAATAAGAAATTACACTGAATTAATGTCCCTGATATTTTGGATGCGCTAACGTTATACTGGAGATGTAGCGCAGGTAATGTCGCTGCCACCAGCAGCAAAAAAATTTGACTGAATGTCACTGATATTTCGGATGCGCAAACGTTATACAGGAGATATAGTGCAGGTAATGTAACTGTCCGCAGCGGACACCATCAAAGTACACTGGATGTCACAGATATTTTTAGTCTGCACCCACATTTGACAGGAGATGTAGCGCAGATAATGTCACTGTCTGCAGTGGCCAAACAATTGCAAGCTATTTAGCGCAGGTTGCGCTAAAAATATATATTGCTGCCACACACAATAGTCCTTAAAAGGACTTTTGGGTCTCTAACAAGTTTTAGCAATTTAGTGCAGGTTGCACAAAAAATATATGTCACGTCTTGCCCTGTGAATGTGCGGAGATCTGCCAGGCTGGCTGCACAGGTTTGACTCGTCTCTTTGTTTTGGTTTGAGTTGAGATGGATCACCCCTTCCCTCAGGTGTACTGGGTTGATTGTTAACAAGGCTTTTCCTCCTTGTCCCAGTGGCCTGTGTGGTTTATAGTTTATTCCTGTGGACTTTGGATGTGTTGTGGATTGTCTGCTCCAGCTCAGCTCAAGATAAGTCCTCTCTGTTTCTTCCCTTGTTGTCTTTTGTTTAGGCCTCTAGGGAGACGCTTGCTTCCTTCTGCTTGAGGAATCAGGTTGCCTCTTCCCCTTTCCCTTCTGCTCAGGGTTGTCCCAGGGTATATAGACGTAGGCACGAGGGCATGTGCATATCCACCATAAGGGTATGCACATGTGCACAGCAGTATAGGGAAAGCTTCAGGGATCGCTAGGAGGTGGCCCTTTATCCCTAGCTTTTGGGCCTAGTCTATTGTTCTGTTTGCTTTCTCTGTGTTTGGTTATTTCCCTGCTGATATACCTTCAGTGACATTATATTGCTGCCACACACAATAGTCCTTAAAAGGACTTTTTGGTCTATAACAAGTATAAAAGCTAAAATCTTCCTATTTCACTCCCTACACTATCTCTCCCTTCTGCTCTCCAGCTCTCCCTGACTAAGACTGAGCCGAACACATGTCATCAGTTGCTATATATAACCCGATGAAGCATTCCGGCCAGCCAATCACTGTAATGCCAGTAGCCAGCATGGCTATGGCATTACAGTGAGTGGCAGTACTTACTTGCATGTTTATTGGCTGCGTAGAAGCCAACAAACGTGTGGGGAGGAGACTCGAGCACATGCGGTATTTGGCCAAACACTGCAATGTGCCGAGCATCGCAATGCTCGAGTAAAATTAGTGTTAGGCCGAGCATGCTCGCCCAACACTACTAACCACTAAGTCACCATGCTGCCATTATTTGATGTAACTTATTTGACAGTAGAGAGCACATGAGGATATTTCATAAACACTTCTCTAGACCCCATGGATGTTGACATTGGCCTACTACCCTAGACCAGTGCTCCTCAACTCAAGTCCTCAGGGCCCACCAGCCGGTCATAATGTGATAATATTCCACATACTGAATACTTGTGGTAAGTCCTGATGCATTAACACTAATTATATCACCTCTAAATAATAAGCCCTCTTTTACACGGGCGTCATGGATTTGGGCCGGATAAGATGCGGGTGCGTCGCAGGAAAATGCGCGATTTTTCTGCGCGAATGCAAAACATTTTAATGCGTTTTGCAGGCGCGTGAGAAAAATCGGCATGTTTGGTACCCAAACCTGAACTTCTTCACAGAAGTTCGGGTTTGGGTTAGGTGTTGTCTAGATTGTATTATTTTCCCTTATAACATAGTTATAAGGGAAAATAATAGCATTCTTAATACCGAATGCCCGGCTTCTCTTCTTTCTTCTTCTTTGCTGTGCAGGAGGAAAAGGACCTGTAGGGATGTCACTGCGCTCATCACATGGTCCGTCGCATGATCCATCACCATGGTAATGGATCATGTGACGGACCATGTGATGAGCGCAGTGACATCACCACAGGTCCTTTTCCTTCTGCACAGCAAAGAAGAAGAAAGAAGAGAAGCAGGGCTACGCGAACAATTGGATTAAGGTGAGTTAAAAAATTTTATTTTTTTTTATCCCTCCAGCCCTATTTTACTAAGCATTCTGTATTGAGAAGTGTTAGTATTAACCTTATTGCATGTTAGTATTAACCTTATTTACTGTCCTATATCACTAAAGTTGTGACGGATTTGACAGTCACTGTATGGTTTCACACCACATTTAACACTCCCATGCTGTATGTAGGAAGGGATCCAGGCACAAAGGAGAAGGGAAACCTTCCACAACATTTCCTTGGTGAATGAGTCCCTTCTTTTAGAAGTTCTTTATGGCATGTCAGCTAAATTAACTAGAAATGGTACAATCGCAGTAGGTCAGTAATGAAATGAAACAAATCCAACCAGTTCTACATATTTTCTAATAATGTTTCCCTGGCACAAGAGGACGCACTGCAATGTTCCTAGAACATAGTAGATGTTAATGATAACAGTGACTAGAATGAGAGCAACGGAGCGGGGCGCAGCTTAGCGTAGTGCAACTTGACTTAGGGGGAAGTTGAAGGCAGATAAAGGGTTAAGGTTTATGTTGGGTTAGGGGTTGGGTTAGGAATTTCGCGGGCATTATATATGCCTGGGGGAGGAGTCACCTCTCACCGGCGTGCAGGGATTTATCACGGTTAGTCGCATTATGGCTTCTGTGGAAGATTTAGTTTTGGCTGTGAGGGCTGCTGCGGAGCGGCATGGGCAAGACTGGCTGCAGGATTGTTTAAGGGTGGCTTTATCGGGTCCGGCCGGGCCCCCTGCGGCACCTGCAGCCAGGCTCAGGGCCAGGAGATCAGTGCCTCCTGAGCGCCTGAGCCCTGAGGCGACTCCCCGGGTGCGGCGGCGCTTAAGGAGCCCCGTCAGGGACCCTCCGCTGCCGCTGGATGGGGCTGAGGCTGTTACCCCTTGCCGGCGCAGCGGGAGGAATCCTGCCCAGCGCCGGGCACCAGCGGGAGAGGGGCGTGCTGCGCTGCGTCCCTCGTCCTCAGCGCGACAGAGGGGGAGAAGGTCCAGAGCGGTGTCTCCCTCTCCAGGGCCTTCTGGAGGGGAGCGAGCCGACGGTCGGATCTTACCTGCTCAGCGTGCGGGTAGGGTCCGATCTGGGAGAGCGGCGGAAGGTGCGGCCTCATCGGCGGTTGGTGAGGGCCTGTCCAGGAGCGCAGCTGCAGTGAGGGATCTAGGAACGCCGCGGCCTGCATCCTCTGGCCGGCGGCAGTCTGCGTCTGCACAGCTGAGGAGCTCGAGGAGAGGAACAGCGACACCGGTGGCCGGCGGTGGTACTGCAGGTCAAGAAGTTTCCCAAGCGCTGGCTGTGGATTCTGGGTTCGAGTCCCCCATGGTGCAGCAGAGGTGTGTGACGGCGGCTTCAGGACTTAGTGCGGCTGCCGGTTTTCCTTCCGGCGAGCCTGGAATGGCGGAATTATTTCAAGTTGGTGGAGGTGCGCTGGGCAGGCGGCCATCAGGAGGTGGGCCGGGCGGCTGTGAGGACGGAGACTTGCGGCCAGGCCAGGTGGACGCTGGCCGTGGCCCCCAGGACTATGGTGCCTTGGAGGAGGGCGAAGTGAGTTTGGACGAAGGTGATGCGGACGGCGGCCTTGATGTTCCGGCGCGTGCCGGTCCTTCCTCAGCATCGGCGCGGAGCGGATCGTGGACGGGAGGATCTACAGGACGGTCGGCGGCTGCTGGGGGGACGTCCCAGGGACAGCCAGGTGAGGGAACTTCGTGTCAACAACGGACCCTTTGCGGGTCGGGGGGTGATCGGGGGGGGCTGTCTGGGTCTGAGGGTTTAGTGCGGGATTTTATGTCAGGGATGCTATCGCTGATGGCGCGCTTGGGTTCGGGTGCTGACACGTCCCCGGCGGCGGTGTGGTCACCCGCGCCGGCGGTGGCAGGGGGTGTGTGTGCTAGGGCGGAGGCCGTTGATAGCACGCCGGCTGTCACGGCGGGTGCTGTGGTGGGGGAGACGGTGGTGTGTGGGGGTAGCAGAGGCCGGGCGTGCGATGACGTTAGAATGGCGGATTCGGCAAAAGGGGAAGTGTATGTTTGCTTTGAAGGGCCTTTGGGGGCGCATTTGAAGGTTGAGGTCAGGGAAAGAATCTGGCAAGGGGAGTATGTTGAGATATTCTCGTTGCTGCCGTTGGAGAAGTTTAATTTAGAGAGGGGTAAGCCGGATGAAAGCAAAAAGGAGGAGGAGGAGAAGCGGCGGTATAGGCTGATTCCGCGTACGTTTTTGAACTGGCTTCAGGCTTTTGCGATATTCGCGAGTGTGGTGGGGGAGAAGGCGCCGGAGAATTGTTCGGCTTTATTTTGTTATATGGATGCGATTGGGGAGGCTTATAGGACGTATGGCGGGGTGGCTTGGCTCCGCTATGATGAGCAGTTTAGACAGAGAAAGGCGGTGCGATCGAGTATCAGGTGGGACCATAAAGATATTGGTCTGTGGATGCGGCTTATGTCGGCTCCGAAAGGTGTTGGCCAGCCCTTTCGGTCCGGCGCCGGGGGTTCCTCGGCGTCAGAAGGCTTTAGTGGGAATAGGAAGGGGTGTTGTTGGCAGTACAACGAGGGTTTCTGTAGGTACCTTGCCGATTGCAAGTTCAAGCACGAGTGTTCAGGTTGCGGGGGGCCCCACAGTCTGTCTCGGTGTTTTAAGCGCGGGAGGGGCAGAGGGTTTGAAGCTGCGCACAAGGGGAGCGACTCCCGTGATGGTGGCAGAGATGGAACCGTGGCTAAAGATATACCCAAATAGGGTGGCTGCGGAGATGTTGTTGAGGGGTTTTAGGGACGGTTTTGTAATCCCGTGTGCTTCAGTTCAGGTTGAGGTTGCGGCTCGCAATTTATCTTCTGCCTTGCGGCGACCGGAGGTTGTTGCGGAGAAGATTGGTAAGGAAGTGGCTGCGGGGAGAATTGCTGGCCCGTTTTCTGAATGTCCTTTGCGGGATTTGTGGGTGTCCCCTCTCGGGTTGGTCCCTAAGAAGGAACCGGGCAAGTTCAGGCTTATTCATCACCTGTCGTTTCCCGCGGGGGGTTCAGTCAATGATGGCATTAGCGAGGAGTTATGTTCAGTGTCATATACGTCTTTTGATGAGGCGGTCCGGTGGGTACGTCGCTTCGGTCAAGGGGCTTTGTTGGCGAAGACTGATATTGAGGCGGCTTTTCGTTTGTTGCCCATTCATCCGGATAGTTTTCATTTGCTGGGTTTTAAGTGGGAGGGACAGTTTTATGTTGATTGTTGCTTGCCGATGGGTTGCGCTATTTCATGTTCGTTGTTTGAGACGTTTAGCTCTTTTTTGGAGTGGGTAGTTAAGCAGGAAGCGGGTTGGAATTCGGTGTTGCATTACCTTGATGATTTTTTATTTTTGGGACCGGCTGGGTCAAGGGTTTGCTCGATGTTGTTGCGGACGATGGAGCGGGTGGCGGCCAAGTTTGGTGTGCCGTTAGCGCCTGAAAAAACGGAAGGGCCGGCTACGACGGTCAAGTTTTTGGGGATTGTGATCGATAGTGTGGCGATGGAATGTCGCTTGCCTGAGGATAAGGTGGCGGACTTGTTGTGTGAGGTGGTTTTTCTGAGAAGGGCTAGGAAGGTACAGTTGCGGCGGGTGCAGTCCGTATTGGGTAAGTTGAACTTCGCTTGTAGAATCCTACCAATGGGTCGTGTTTTTTGTAGACGCTTGGCCATGGCTACGGCGGGTGTCTCGGTGCCTGTTCATTTCTTGCGTTTGTCAGCTGACGTGAGGGCGGATTTAGCGGTTTGGGAGCGTTTTTTGGGCGAGTTCAATGGTCGGTCGGTGTGGATGGAGGCCCCTGTGTCTAATGTTGATTTGGAACTGTTTACAGATGCGTCAGGGTCATGTGGTTATGGAGCATTTTGCCAGGGGCAGTGGAGTGCGGGTCCTTGGCCTGAAGAGTGGAGAGCGGCAGGTTATTTGGGCAATTTAGCGTTGTTAGAATTGTTCCCAATTGTGTTGGCTACGGAATTGTGGGGGGACTTGCTTTTGAATAAACGAGTGCGGTTTTGGTGCGATAATTTGAGCGTAGTGCAGGCGGTTAATAGGCAGTCAGCTAATTCCCCTCCAGTGTTGCGTTTGCTGCGTCATTTGGTCCTGCAGGGTTTGCGGCTGAATGCTTGTTTTGTTGCTGTACATGTGCCTGGTGTTGAAAATTCCATTGCTGACTCACTTTCTCGGTTTCAGTGGGATCGTTTTCGCAGGCTGGTGCCGGACGCGGATGCGGAGGGTCTGTCTTGTCCTCAGTGGCTCTGGAGCGTGGCCTTGGGGTCTCCTCAGATTTGATCGGGCGGTCTGTGAGTAGGGGTACGTGGTCGGCATATGCGTCTGTGTGGTCTCAGTGGGAGAGGTTAATTGAGCAAGTGGGTGGTTGTGGGGAGGTGGAGGATTTTCACTCCTTATTGTTGTATTATGTGGGGGTGTCGTTCAGTTCGGGTGTGTCTTTTTCAGTAGCCTCTAAACGGGTGGCGGCAGTGGCGTTTTGGTTGCGTCTGCGGGGGCAGCCGGATGTGTCTAAGAGTTTTTTGGTGCGCCAGGCTTTGAAAGGTTACCGGCGTAGTGTTACGAGGCTGGATTCTCGTCGTCCGGTTTCGTTTGCTGTGTTGCAGAAATTGTGGGAACAGGCGGGGGTGGTGTGTTCGTCTGTTTTTGAAGTGAGTTTGTTTAGAGCTGCCTTTTCTTTGGCCTTTTTTGGTGCTTTTCGGATCTCGGAGTTGGTGTCTAGAAGTCGGTTGGTAGGGGGCGGTTTGTTACGCGAAGACATTTCCTTTTGTGAGGACGGGCTGTGTTGCGTGTTGCGCAGGTCTAAGACTGACCAGGAGGGCAAAGGGGTGAGGATCGTGTTGCGTGCATTGAGGGGGTCGGTTTTGTGTCCGTTGAAGTGTGTGGAGGAGTTTTTGCGGGTTCGGCCTGATGTTCCGGGATCTTTATTGTTGCATAAGGATGGTTCGGCGCTGTCACGTTTTCAATTTGTGGCTGTTTTTCGGAAATGTTTGTCAGCTGCGGGTTTCCCGGCTCAGGAGTTTGCGTCTCATTCTTTCAGGATTGGCGCTGCGACTGAGGCGGCTAGGTGGGGTTTGGGCGAGGAGGCTATCAAGCGGATAGGGAGGTGGGAATCTGCGTGTTATCGTTCGTATATTCGTCCTCACATGTTGTAACTTGTGGTTGTGATTGTTGGCATTTGTCATGTTGTTTCCCAGTCAGCAAGTCTGATCGTCTTGTTTTTTAGGTGCTTCACCGTGTTTGGCGTGGATTCTTGGACACTCCTACGTTCATTGGGGAGCCATGCGAGCCGATGTGAGAAGGAACGGCAGGCAGTTGGGTTTTCTACCAGATGAGTTGCAAATTCGGTGGATTGGTTTGCGGGGGTTATTATGGGGACGGGTCCTTCAAGAATTCCATGCGTCAGTGGTTTTGGACAGGGCACCGGATATTTTGGTTTTACATGTGGGGGGCAATGACTTGGGGGTGCGTAGTTCTAGGGAAGTGATTCGGGATATAAAGTTGGATTTGTTGCGGTTGTGGTGTGATTTTCCGGGGTTGTTGGTGGTGTGGTCGGAGGTGGTTGCTCGGAGGGTTTGGCGCTTGGCGCGGTCGGTTGTCCGGATTAATAAGGCTAGGGCGAAGCTGAATAAGGAAGTGGGCCGCTTTGTGCGGCGGCATGGCGGCATAGTGGTGCGTCACCGTGAATTGGAGGCGGCTTCGCCTCAGTTCCTTAGGGATGACGGGGTTCATCTCAATGATGTGGGTATCGACATGTGGGCCCTGGGGCTTCAGGAGGGATTGGAGACAGCTTTGAGGGTGTGGCAGGACGCCCATAGGTGAGGTTTCACCTAAGGTCGTTGGTGGCAGGTTAACGGAGGGTCCTGGAAGGCAATTCAAGGCTTAATAGGTGCATGACAAGTTGGAGCGTGCATCGCATGAGGATCGGTAAGCTGGTGGTTGGGGCCCCTGTTTGGCAAAATGGGCCCACAGGGGTAGATGGAATTAGAATTGGCGGATTCGTGCCCTTGGGTCGGTGACCGCGGCCAAGGGTAAGGTGGTATGAAAATGGAGGGAAGAGTGAGGAGAATGGCTTGCCTTGTTGCCTTCTAGGATCCTATTAGTCTTTCAAAGTTTGGAATGTTGTTATTTATTTTGATATGTTTTGATATGTTTTCCTGTGTTTTATTATTTGGTGAATTATGGAAATGTTTAATAAATTGGGCCGAGTAGGCCTCTTTATCCAAAGTAGGTAGTCATGTGTCTTATTGGGGAAGGGTAGTTAGTTGGGAAGGTTTAGTGGATGACTGAAATTATCTTCCATCCTATTAAGTCATGAGAGCAACGGAGCGGGGCGCAGCTTAGCGTAGTGCAACTTGACTTAGGGGGAAGTTGAAGGCAGATAAAGGGTTAAGGTTTATGTTGGGTTAGGGGTTGGGTTAGGAATTTCGCGGGCATTATATATGCCTGGGGGAGGAGTCACCTCTCACCGGCGTGCAGGGATTTATCACGGTTCCCGCCCACCCTCCCTATTATTATGTTAGGGGAGCATTCTTATGGGCAGGTTAACGGAGGGTCCTGGAAGGCAATTCAAGGCTTAATAGGTGCATGACAAGTTGGAGCGTGCATCGCATGAGGATCGGTAAGCTGGTGGTTGGGGCCCCTGTTTGGCAAAATGGGCCCACAGGGGTAGATGGAATTAGAATTGGCGGATTCGTGCCCTTGGGTCGGTGACCGCGGCCAAGGGTAAGGTGGTATGAAAATGGAGGGAAGAGTGAGGAGAATGGCTTGCCTTGTTGCCTTCTAGGATCCTATTAGTCTTTCAAAGTTTGGAATGTTGTTATTTATTTTGATATGTTTTGATATGTTTTC
This sequence comes from Bufo bufo, assembly GCF_905171765.1. Taxonomy (NCBI): domain Eukaryota; kingdom Metazoa; phylum Chordata; class Amphibia; order Anura; family Bufonidae; genus Bufo; species Bufo bufo. The sequence goes on from NC_053392.1 coordinate 392,994,266, forward strand.
CTGTGTTTTATTATTTGGTGAATTATGGAAATGTTTAATAAATTGGGCCGAGTAGGCCTCTTTATCCAAAGTAGGTAGTCATGTGTCTTATTGGGGAAGGGTAGTTAGTTGGGAAGGTTTAGTGGATGACTGAAATTATCTTCCATCCTATTAAGTCAGTAAGAAGATTATTTTGGCTAGAGGAATGATGTATTCCAGAAGAGGGTACACCCATACTCCTGTCACATGATGAACCCAGCGCACCCTGAAAGAAAGCAGAAGGAAACAAAAGAGTTACTTGTTGAAGCTCCAGTTTATCTTACATTAAAATACATCTCCAGTACTTCCTAGATTTTAAGTACAGAGAAAGACTAATAAAACTAACAAATGCTGGGAATCTGGAGAATGTTAATGTGTTAACCTAGCACTTGGTAAGACATCTAGGGACACATCAACCACACCATTCTATGCAGTAGCTATGTAGGAAAGGTAATATTTTTTTAATGGTGAAGGCATTTCAGACCAGATGTAACACATGTACACAGTCCAGCTGAGACAGATGGATTAAACATGCCACTGTGGGTATTTCTACAGGCATGCCATGTCTACATAGACTGGATTGTACACTAATTTAATACAACAGAATTTTCTAAAATGGAGAAAAGATAAACATATAAAAGCTGAATGGAAATCATAACAGTGTATTCAAATAAAATCAATTTCGAAGAGGACTTAACGACTATAAAGACCACTGGGAACATTTTTTTACTGAAATGAATTGTCATTTTTTGCAATGCGATTTTGTTTAAAATTTTCATCCGTTTGTCTTTTGCAGCATGTATTCTCATACCTTGCAGGCTGTTCAGTCCCTTTTTCGTGTGAAATCTATCAGATAAGCTGAGCTTGTTGATGGCTTTGTCTGTAGCTGACTTCCATTACATGTGACTGAGCAGCCTGCAATGTATGAGAATACATGCAGGCTGCAGAAACCAAGCAGTTGATAATTTTAAACAAAACCCCATTGCAAAAATGACAATTCATTTCAGTAAAAAAGGACACTACCCTCTCCTGATTTTCTTCCTATCTCTCTGGACGCTCTTTCAGTGTATCATTCACTGGCTCTACTTCTTCACCTCACCCTCTCACTGTTAGGCCTCTTGCACTTTTTTTTCTGTTTACGTTCCTTTTTTTGCATTCCGTATACGGACCGTATACGGAAGCATTCATTTCAATGGATCCGCCCAAAAAACGGAAGGTACTCCGTATGCCTTCCATTTACATATTTCCATTTTTCCGTTCCGTTCAAAGATAGAACATTTCCATTTATTGTCTGCATAACGGACAAGGATAGTACTGTTCTATCAGGGGCCAGCTGTTCCGTTCCGCAAAAAACGGAATGCCCACGGACGTCATCCATATTTTTTGCAGACCGCAAAATATTCAAAAAGCCATGTGGTCATGTGCAAGAGGCCTTAGGGTTCCTCAGGGTTCAGTCCTAGGCCTTCTCCTCTTCTCTCTCTTCACAGTCCTAACTGGACAGACCATCAGCAGATTAGATTTCCAGTACCATCTTGATGCTGATGAGACACAACTATACATTTCATCCCCCGACATAATCCCTGCTGTACTACAGAACACCAGTGACTGTCCACTGTCTTTAATATCATGTCCTTTCTCTATCTGAAACTGAATCTTTCAAACACTGAAATTCTTATTTTCTCTCCATCTACTAACCTACCCAAACCTAATAACTCCCTCTCACTCCTAGGCAGCATGCCCGCTGTCTCGGGGTGACATTTGACACTGATCTTTCCTTCACCCCCAATATTCAATCTCTCACCCGCTTATGTCACCTGCACCTCAAAAACATCTCTAGAATCTGCCCCTTTCTCAATATGGAAACAACAAAAACTCTCACAAACTTCTTGTCCTCTACCACAAAGCTCTCCACTCCTCTTTGTACATAGCCCATTTCCTGAACCTGATCCTCCACCACTCTCCACTGCACTCATGTATCTAGAAAAACTTCATATATCAGCTGCTGACCGGCTCATGCAGCTATATATCTGCTCCCCTATTTTCCCAAGATGGCTGGACCATTGTACAAAACAAGCACATTTACCCACCCCTATCTCCTCATAGATTGTAAGCTCTTGCGCGCACGGTCCTCTTTCCTCTTGTTGTCTGTTGCTATGTTATTTGTTGTTTGTACATGAACTCCTGAACTTTAAAGCGCTGTGGAATATGTTGGCGCTAGAGAAATAAAGATTATTATTATTACTATTATGATTTTCAATAAAATTTAATCATTGTACAAAAATGGCAAAAATGCATGCACTTCCCAGAAAATTTGCCCAATAGTACCCAAAACCTACGATAAGAGATGAGTGAAGTTCTGAAAAATTTGATTCCACTGCTTTGCCGAATTTCTGCTTTGTCACAAAGCGCATTCCTTTGTATGTAGTGGGCGCAATCACGTGGAACGGTCATCGCACAGCTTTCCCCGCCATTGAACCCCTCACATGCCATGTTCATCGCTGATCGTAGCATCTGAGGCTACAATTTTGGTGTTTCAGGAGTTAATCAGGGTCAAAAAATAAATACATACTCGCCCTATTTGCTCGCGTAGACTCCGTCGCAGCCATCTTGATTTAAGATGTGATGTTGTCATCACGCTGGCTGGGCGTGGTGACATCATCACTGATGATATCACAAGGTTTCTGCAATCAAGATGGCTGCGACGGCCTCTTTGTGTGTAAATGGATGAAGTGAGTATGTATTTTTTTTTAATGCAATTTTAGGAAAAATAGATTTATTACCACAAAGCACGAGTAAATTCGGCATTGGGGGCGAATCGAATGTTTCCTGAAATTCGAATTTGGCTTTGATTCACTCAACACTACCTATAAGTAAAAGCTTATTTAAACATCTATTACCCCCTAAACTCTGCCTAAATGTAAGAGAAATTAACCTTTACAAGTGTTAATGGGCCATTCTTTTGGAAATATTTGACTGTCACATGGTTTGAGTATTTAGAAGCATCATATTAGAAAATGGATAACCCCTTCATTATGGAAGCTGTCGCTATGATAAGCTGATCATGGCTAGTGTGGCTCATATGACCTGCTGCAAAATGAGCCAGACGGTCCATCTGCAACAGGCACTACAGAGAAAATTACATGGCAACTATGGTTTTCACATATTCTGAAATGCTGAAATGTTTTATATTACATAGTAACATATCCTGCAAGTTGATCCAGAGGAAGGCAAAAAAAAAAAACCTGTGAAGTAGAAGCCAATTTTCCCCACTTAAGGGGAATAAAAAATTCCTTCCCGACTCCAATCAGGCAATCAGACTAACTCCCTGGATCAACGACCCCTCTCTAGTAGCTATAGCCTGTAATATTATTACACTCCAGAAATACATCCAGGCCCTTCTTGAATTCCATTATTGTACTCACCATCACCACCTCCTCAGGCAGAGAGTTCCATAGTCTCACTGCTCTTACCGCAAAGAATCCTTTTCTATGTTTGTGTACAAACCTTCTTTCCTCCAGACTCAGAGGATGTCCTCTCGTCACAGTCACAGCCCTGGGGATAAATAGATGGGATCGATCTCTGTACTGATCCCTGATATATTTATACATATTAATTAGATCCCCCCTCAGTCGTCTTTTTTCTAAAGTGAATAACCCTAATTTTGATAATCTTTAGGGTACTGTAGTTGCCCCATTCCAGTTATTACTTTAGTTGCCCTCCTCTGAACCCTCTCCAGCTCTGCTATGTCTGCCTTGTTTACAGGAGCCCAGAACTGTACACAGTACTCCATGTGTAATCTGACTAGTAGGGATGAGCGAACCCGAACTGTATGTATTTTGGGGTGCACGTCACTCTGCTGATACAAGCGTAGGGAGAGGTTGCTGTTGCGACGTTAGGGCGAGATTAGGCAGATTAACTCCTCCAAAAGACTTAATTCAGTGATCGATCTCCAGCTGTGGATCATTGAAGTGCTGATATTGAATTGCTCACTTTTTTTAGGCTGCCCAGAGCGTTTTTATATCACTTTTTTCTGGGGTGATCTGCGGCCATTTTGTGGCTTGTGGTGCGCCAGCACAAGCTACCACCAAGTGCATTTAACCATCAATAGTGTGGTTATTTTTTGCTATATCCTACATCAGGTGCAGGCTGAGCCTGTGTCACCCAAGTGCATTTAACCATCAATAGTGTGGTTATTTTTTGGCCATATACTACATCAGGTGCAGGCTGAGCCTGTGTCACCCAAGTGCATTTAACCATCAATAGTGTGGTTATTTTTTGCTATATCCTACATCAGGGTCAGGCTTTCATCAGGGTCAGGCTTTCATCAAGTGCATTTAACCATCAATAGTGTGGTTATTTTTTGGCCATATACTACATCAGGTGCAGGCTGAGCCTGTGTCACCCAAGTGCATTTAACCATCAATAGTGTGGTTATTTTTTGCTATATCCTACATCAGGGTCAAGCTTTCATCAAGTGCATTTAACCATCAATAGTGTGGTTTTTTATTTGGCCATATACTACATTAGGTGCAGGCTGAGCCTGTGTCACCAAAGTGCATTTAACCATCAATAGTGTGGTTATTTTTTGGCCATATACTACATCAGGGGCAAGTTGAGCCTGTCACCCAGCGCCTAAAAAATAGGCCTGACATTTCTATTCCTCCAAATCAGTACAGTTTTAGCTGGTCAAGTTATGTTTAGTGACCGTAAAAGCACAGTTTTTGTTCTGGGTTGACAAACTATTCCCAAATTTGCCATTCTCAAAATTAGTAGTTTCTGCTATATCAGGCCTACTTTAAATCTATCCCAAAAAGGATATCTTAGATTGAAGGTGCTGATAGTGTCATTCTGAAAAACTTAACACACACGCTACAGTGCAGATACAAGTCTAATTCTGTGATTAAAGGTATATCTGTCACACAGCGCGTAAAAAATAGGCCTCACATTTATATTCAACCAAATCTGTCATTACTTGTGTGCCTGTATTAGTGTAATACGGTACCTAAATAGATAGCCAGACAGTGTTAGGTGTCTGTAAAAAAAGGCCTGAATTTTAATTCAATACATTGGCCCGAATAATATTTTTCTTATGGTGGTGAACGGTAACAATGAGGAAAACCACTAGTAAGGGCTCTTTCACACTTGCGTTATTGTCTTCCGGCATAGAGTTCCGTCGTCGGGACTCTATGCCGGAAGAATACTGATCAGGATTATCCTAATGCATTCTGAATGGAGAGTAATCCGTTCAGGATGCATCAGGATGTCTTCAGTTCCGGTACGGAACGTTTTTTGGCCGGAGAAAATACCGCAGCATGCTGCGCTTTTTGCTCCGGCCAAAAATCCTGAAGACTTGCCGCAAGGCCGGATCCGGGATCAATGCCCATTGAAAGGCATTGATCCGGATCCGGCCTTAAGCTAAACGTCGTTTCGGCGCATTGCCGGACCCGACGTTTAGCTTTTTTTGAATAGTTACCATGGCTACCGGGACGCTAAAGTCCTGACAGCCATGGTAAGTGTAGCGGGGAGCAGGGGAGCAGCATACTTACCGTCCGTGCGGCTCCCCGGGCGCTCCAGAGTGACGTCAGGGCGCCCCAAGCGCATGGATCACGTGATCACATGGATCACGTCATCCATGCGCATGGGGCGCTCTGACGTCATTCTGGAGCGCCCGGGGAGCCGCACGGACTGTAAGTATACCGCTCCCCGCTCCCCGCTACTACTATGGCAACCAGGACTTTAATAGCGTCCTGGGTGCCATAGTAACACTGAAAGCATTTGGAAGACGGTTCCGTCTTCAAATGCTTTCAGTACACTTGCGTTGTTACGGATCCGGCAGGCACCTCCGGCAACGGAAGTGCATGCCGGATCCCAACAACGCAAGTGTGAAAGAGACCTAAGGGACGCGGACGTGGACATGGTCGTGGTGGTGTTAGTGGACCCTCTGGTGCTGGGAGAGGATGTGGCCGTTCTGCCACAGCCACACGTCCTAGTGTACCAACTACCTCAGGTCCCAGTAGCCGCCAGAATTTACAGGGATATTTGGTGGGGCCCAATGCTGTTCTAAGGATGGTAAGGCCTGAGCAGGTACAGGCATTAGTCAATTGGGTGGCCGACAGTGCATCCAGCACGTTCACATTATCTCCCACCCAGTCTTCTGCAGAAAGCGCACAGATGGCGCATGAAAACCAAGCCCATCAGTCTGTCACATCACCCCTATGCATATCAGGGAAACTGTCTGAGCCTCAAGTTATGCAGCAGTCTCTTATGCTGTTTGAAGACTCTGCTGCCAGGGTTTCCCAAGGGCATCCACCTAGCCCTTCCCCAGAGGTGGAAGAGATAGAATGCACTAACGCACAACCACTTATGTTTCCTGATGATGAGGACATGGGAATACCACCTCAGCACGTCTCTGATGATGACGAAACACAGGTGCCAACTGCTGCGTCTTTCTGCAGTGTGCAGACTGAATAGGAGGTCAGGGATCAAGACTGGGTGGAAGACGATGCTGGGGACGATGAGGTCCTAGACCCCACATGGAATGAAGGTCGTGCCACTGACTTTCACAGTTCGGAGGAAGAGGCAGTGGTGAGACCGAGCCAACAGCGTAGCAAAAGACAAAGAGGGAGCAGTGGGCAAAAGCAGAACACCCGCCGCCAAGAGACTCCGCCTGCTACTGACCGCCGCCATCTGGGACCGAGCACCCCCAATGGCAGCTTCAAGGAGTTCCCTGGCATGGCACTTCTTTAAACAATGTGCTGACGACAAGACCCGAGTGGTTTGCACGCTGTGCCATCAGAGCCTGAAGCGAGGCATTAACGTTCTGAACCTTAGCACAACCTGCATGACCAGGCACCTGCATGCAAAGCATGAACTGCAGTGGAGTAAACACCTTAAAAACAAAGAAGTCACTCAGGCTCCCCCTGCTACCTCTTCTGCTGCTGCCGCCTCGGCCTCTTCTGCTGCTGCCGCCGCCTCGGCCTCTTCCTCCGCCTCTGGAGGAACGTTGGCACCTGCCGCCCAGCAAACATGGGATGTACCACCAACACCACCACCTGCGTCACCAAGCATCTCAACCATGTCACACGGCAGCGTTCAGCTCTCCATCTCACAAACATTTGAGAGAAAGCGTAAATTCCCACCTAGCCACCCTCGATCCCTGGCCCTGAATGCCAGCATTTCTAAACTACTGGCCTATGAAAAGCTGTCATTTAGGCTGGTGGACACAGACAGCTTCAAACAGCTCATGTCGCTTGCTGTCCCACAGTATGTTGTTCCCAGCCGCCACTACTTCTCCAAGAGAGCCGTGCCTTCCCTGCACAACCAAGTGTCCGATAAAATCAAGTGTGCACTGCGCAACGCCATCTGTGGCAAGGTCCACCTAACCACAGATACGTGGACCAGTAAGCACGGCCAGGGACGCTATATCTCCCTAACTACACACTGGGTAAATGTAGTGGCGGCTGGGCCCCAGGCGGAGAGCTGTTTGGCGCATGTCCTTCCGCCGCCAAGGATCGCAGGGCAACATTCTTTGCCTCCTGTCTCCTCCTCCTCCTACTCAGCTTCCTCCTCCTCTTCTTCCACCTGCTCATCCAGTCAGCCACACACCTTCACCACCAACTTCAGCACAGCCCGGGGTAAACGTCAGCAGGCCGTTCTGAAACTCATATGTTTGGGGGACAGGCCCCACACCGCACAGGAGTTGTGGCGGGGTATAGAACAACAGACCGACGAGTGGTTGCTGCCGGTGAGCCTCAAGCCCGGCCTGGTGGTGTGCGATAATGGGCGAAATCTCGTTGCAGCTCTGGGACTAGCCGGTTTGACGCACATCCCTTGCCTGGCCATGTGCTGAATTTGGTGGTGCAGAAGTTCATTCGCAACTACCCCGACATGTCAGAGCTGCTGCATAAAGTGCGGGCCGTCTGTTCGCGCTTCCGGCGTTCACACCCTGCTGCTGCACGCCTGTCTGCGCTACAGCGTAACTTCGGCCTTCCCGCTCACCGCCTCATATGCGATGTGCCCACCAGGTGGAACTCCACCTTGCATATGCTGGACAGACTGTGGGAGCAGCAGCAGGCCATAGTGGAGTTTCAGCTGCAGCACGCACGGGTCAGTCGCACTGCGGAACAGCACCACTTCACCACCAATGACTGGGCCTCCATGCGAGACCTGTGTTCCCTGTTGCGCTGTTTCGAGTACTCCACCAACATGGCCAGTGGCGATTACGCCGTTATCAGCGTTACAATACCACTTCTATGTCTCCTTGAGAAAACACTTAGGGCGATGATGGAAGAGGAGGTGGCCCAGGAGGAAGAGGATGAAGAGGGGTCATTTTTAGCACTTTCAGGGCAGTCTCTTCGAAGTGACTCAGAGGGAGGTTTTTTGCAACACCAGAGGCCAGGTACAAATGTGGCCAGACAGGGCCCACTACTGGAGGACGAGGAGGACGAGGATGAGGAGGAGGTGGAGGAGGATGAGGATGAAGCATGTTCACAGCTGGGTGGCACCCAAAGCAGCTCGGGCCCATCACTGGTGCGTGGCTGGGGGGAAACACAGGACGATGACGATACGCCTCCCACAGAGGACAGCTTGTCCTTACCTCTGGGCAGCCTGGCACACATGAGCAACTACATGCTGCAGTGCCTGCGCAACGACAGCAGAGTTGCCCACATTTTAACGTGTGCGGACTACTGGGTTGCCACCCTGCTGGATCCCCGGTACAAAGACAATGTGCCCACCTTACTTCCTACACTGGAGCGTGATAGGAAGATGCGCGAGTACAAGCGCACGTTGGCAGACGCGCTACTGAGAGCATTCCCAAATGTCACAGGGGAACCAGTGGAAGCCCAAGGCGAAGGCAGAGGAGGAGCAAGAGGTCGCCAACGCAGCTGTGTCACGGCCAGCTCCTCTGAGGGCAAGGTTAGCATGGCAGAGATGTGGAAAAGTTTTGTCACCACGCCACAGCTAACTGCACCACCACCTGATACGGAACGTGTTAGCAGGAGGCAACATTTCACTAACATGGTGGAACAGTACCTGGGCACACCCCTCCACGTACTGACTGATGGTTCGGCCCCATTCAACTTCTGGGTCTCCAAATTGTCCACGTGGCCAGAGCTAGCCTTTTATGCCTTGGAGGTGCTGGCCTGCCCGGCGGCCAGCGTTTTGTCTGAACGTGTATTCAGCACGGCAGGAGGCGTCATTACAGACAAACGCAGCCACCTGTCTACAGCCAATGTGGACAAGCTGACGTTCATAAAAATGAACCAGGCATGGATCCCACAGGACCTGTCCATCCCTTGTGCAGATTAGACATTAACTACCTCCCCTTAACAATATATTATTGTACTCCAGGGCACTTCCTCATTCAATCCTATTTTTATTTTCATTTTACCATTATATTGCGGGGCAACCCAAAGTTGAATGAACCTCTCCTCTGTCTGGGTGCCGGGGCCTAAATGTGTGACAGTGGCCTGTTCCAGTGGTGGGTGACGTGAGGCCTGATTCTCTGCTATGACATGAAGACTGATTCTGTGCTGACATGAAGCCAGATTCTCTGTTACGCGACCTCTCTCCTCTGCCTGGGTGCCTGGGCCTAAATATGTGACAGTGGCCTGTTCCAGTGGTGGGTGACGTGAAGCCTGATTCTCTGCTATGACATGAAGACTGATTCTGTGCTGACATGAAGCCAGATTCTCTGTTACGGGACCTCTCTCCTCTGTCTGGGTGCCGGGGCCTAAATATGTGACAGTGGCCTGTTCCAGTGGTGGGTGACATGAAGCCTGATTCTCTGCTATGACATGAAGACTGATTTTCTGCTGACATGAAGCCTGAATCTCTGTTATGGGACCTCTCTCCTCTGCCTGGGTGCCTGGGCCTAAATATGTGACAGTGGCCTGTTCCAGTGGTGGGTGACGTGAAGCCTGATTCTCTGCTATGACATGAAGACTGATTCTGTGCTGACATGAAGCCAGATTCTCTGTTACGGGACCTCTCTCCTCTGTCTGGGTGCCTGGGCCTAAATATGTGACAGTGGCCTGTTCCAGTGGTGGGTGACGTGAAGCCTGATTCTCTGCTATGACATGCAGACTGATTCTCTGCTGACATGAAGCCAGATTCTCTTTTACGGGACCTCTCTCCTCTGTCTGGGTGCCTGGGCCTAAATATCTGACAATGGACTGTTCCAGTGTTGGGTGACGTAAAGCCTGATTCTCTGCTATGACATGCAGACTGATTCTCTGCTGACATGAAGCCAGATTCTCTGTTACGGGACCTCTCTCCTCTGCCTGGGTTTCGGGGCCTAAATATATGACAATGGACTGTTACAGTGGTGGGTGATGTGAAGCCAGATTCTCTGCTATGGCATGAAGACTGATTCTCTGCTGACATGAAGCCAGATTCTCTGCTATGGGACCTCTCTCCAATTGATATTGGTTTATTTTTATATATTTTATTTTTATTTCAATTCATTTCCCTATCCACATTTGTTTGCAGGGGATTTACCTACATGTTGCTGCCTTTTGCAGCCCTCTAGCTCTTTCCTGGGCTGTTTTACAGCCTTTTTAGTGCCGAAAAGTTCGGGTCCCCATTGACTTCAATGGGGTTCGGGTTCGGGACGAAGTTCGGGTCGGGTTCGGATCCCGAACCCGAACATTTCCGGGAAGTTCGGCCGAACATCTCGAACCCGAACATCCAGGTGTTCGCTCAACTCTGCTGACTAGCGATTTGTAAAGTGGTAGGAGTATTTTCTTTTCACGGGCATTTTTGCCCCTTTTGATGCAACTCATTATCTTATTGGCCTTGGCAGCAGTTGCCTGACACTGGTTTTTGCAGCTTAGTTTGCTGTTTATTAAAATTCCTAGATCCTTTTCTATGTCAGTGTTACCGAGTGTTTTACCATTTAGTATGTACGGGTGACTTGCATTTTTCCTTCTTATGTGCATAACCTTACATTTGTCAGTGTTAAACCTCATCTGCCACTTATCTGCCCAAGCCTATAATCTATCCAGATCCCTCTGTAGTAGTATACTGTCCTCTTCAGTGTTAATTACTTTACACAGTTTAGTGTCATCTGCAAAAAATTATACTTTACTATGCAAGCCTTCTACAAGATCATTAATAAATATATTGAAGAGAATAGGTCCCAATACTGACCCCTGAGGTACTGTCACGGATGGTGTACAGGAAACAAGACAATACCATATAAACAATGTCTCTCTGGATCCACAACTAAGGAACAAAGGGAGACCCCTGCAATAGACCTGCCGCTCTCCCTCACTGCTCAGCCTATGCGAACACCCCAAAGGTGGATGGCCGCATATCCACGTTCCTCGGCTATCTATTACCTGAAGACCCTACAATAGTGAAGGGACACGACCACCGGCTCCCTACACTGACACGGAGGGAGTCAGGGTCACCTGGATCCAGAAAAGACAAAATCATAAATACATAAACAGCACTTATCTTGCAGACGAATGACGACTGACAACTGGGAACAGCATGCACACACACTCCAGGAAGTTGTATCAGCCGCACACTACTGCATTATGGGGAGGAACTTAAAGGGTAGCGATCAGTCTAACTGCATGACAGCTGAGAGATAGACTAACGAGATAAGAAACTAAACCAAAACAAAGAAATTCAAGGAGGAGGATCTGAGAAGCTCATGTGAGCGCTTCTCAGCTGTCTGGCTGTGACAGGTACCCCACTAGTGACAGTGACCCAATCTGAGTGTGTACCTAATAACCTACTAAGAACCACCCTCTGTTTTCTATCATTAAGCCAGTTACTTACCCACATACAGACGTTTTCTCCCAGTCCGAACATTCTTATTTTATATACTAACCTTTTATGTGGTACAGTGTCAAATGCTTTGGAGAAGTCCAGATATACGACATCCATTGATTCGCCGCTGTCAAGTCTAGAACTTACCTCCTCATAGAAACGGATTAAATTAGTTTGGCATGACCGATCCCTCACGAAGCCATGCTGATATGGCGTGATTTGCTTATTTCCGTTGAGATGCTCTAAGATAGCATCTCTCAGAAAACCTTCACACAGTTTACCCACAACAGATGTTAAACTTACCAGCCTATAGTTTCCAGGCTCTGTTTTTGGACCCTTTTTGAATATTGGCACCACATTTGCCATGCGCCAATCCTGTGGGACATTCCCTGTCAGTATAGAGTCCGCAAATATCAGAAATAAGGGTCTGGCTATGACATTACTTAATTCCCTTAGGATACGGGGGTGTATGCCATCCGGTCCTGGGGATTTGCCTATTTTAATATTTTTAAGTCGCTGATGTACTTCTTCCTGGGTCAGACAGGACACTTTTAATGGGGAATTTATTTTTACATTCTGCATGTCATCTGACAGTTTATTTTCCTCAGTGAATACATTGGAGAAACAAATATTTAACAGCTTTGCTTTCTCCTCGTCGGTCTCTGCGACTTCCCCCTCATTACTCTTTAAAGGGCCGACACCTTCAGATTTATACTTTTAAACATTCATTTAATTGAAGAACATTTTAGGGTTAGTTTTACTCTCTTTGGCAATAAATCTCTCGGTCTCTAGTTTGGCCGCTTTTATTTGTTTTTTACATGTTCTATTTTTTTCCCTTTAGTTTTTCAGTTCTTCCGTGCTACCCTCCTGTTTTAGTGATTTATATGCTTTCTTTTTGTCATTTATTGCTTTCTTTACAGTTCTATTTATCCACATTGGTTTCTTTTTGTTCCTTAACCTTTTATTCCCATACGGTATGTACCTCTCACAATGAGATTTTAGGATGCTTTTAAAGATATCCCATTTTGTGGCTGTATTTTTATTTTTGAGGACTTTGTCCCAGTTAGTTAGGCCTATGGCCTCTCTTAGTTTGCTAAATATAGCTTTTTTGAAGTTTGGTATTTTTGTTCCTCCCTGTAGAAACGCTCTTTTGAATGATAATTGGAAGGTTATTACTTTATGGTCACTATTTCCCAGGTGTCCCCCAACCTGCACGTCTGTTGTTCTGTCAGGCCTATTGGTTAATACTAAGTCCAGTATGGCCATCCCTCTAGTCGGGTCCTGAACCAGTTGGGAGATGTAATTGTCTTTGGTTATTGCCAAGAACCTGTTTCCTTTATGAGATATACAAGTTTCAGTTTCCCAGTCTATATCTGGGTAGTTGAAGTCCCCCATAATAACCACCTCATTATGATTTGCCGCCTCGTCTATCTCGTTTAGTAGTACATTTTCTGTGGACTCTGGTATATTAGGTGGTTTATAGTAAACTCCTATTAGTAATTTATTGTTGTTTTTAGCTCCATGTATCTCTACCCACAGTGACTCCACGTGTTCATGTCCCTCACTTATATCTTCACGGAGTGTGGGCTTTAGACAAGATTTTACATAAAGGCAAGCCCCTCCCCCTCTCCGGTTTTGACGATCCTTTCTAAACAGACTGTAACCTTGTACATTAACTGCCCAGTCATAGCTATCATCCAACCATGTCTCAGTTATTCCCAGTATGTCATAGTTCTCCTCACACATCACTAATTCCAGCTCCCCAGTTTTATTAGTCAGGCTTCTGACATTAGTATACATACATTTGAGAGGTTTATGTAATATTTTCAAACAAATTTGAATATTAGACATAGATAACCTGAGTGAATACAACGAGACTCTATTTTAGGGTTCTCTCTCTTGACCGAGAGGTACCGAGGTACCAGCTGGTACCGAAGCCGACTGGATTCAAGTTTTAAAATGTTTTTCAAGTTTAAAAAATGTATGTCTGAATTTATTAACAGAGGTCTTGCGACACTTCACTGAATGAATTTCACCTCACAGGAGCCCATACAGTTGCATGAAGTATGGCGACTGATCTAGCCTTTCTAGCGTCGCGGCCTGCTATTGGCTGCCCTCCCTTTCCCCTGTCGCCGGATTTTTGATGCACCGGCGTCCATTATAGTGAATGGGGCCAGAGTGTACTTCCGACGGCACGCGTGCACTAGCGGCAGCACGGATCCGCCAGTCTGTTCACCCGCCGGAACAGCCTGCCGGAGAAGGCTGACGCTAATGTGAAAGTAGCTTCTTGTCATTACCTGAGTCCCTGACTGTGTACATATGTCCTGTCACTGCTCATCACCCTTCCAATCTAACTTGTTACACACAGGTGTCTTCAGTGCTCAGTAGAACGAAGATAGACATCTTAACATCGTTCAAGTACAGCATTGCTAAGAAGACTTTTTACACCCTGTTTTCTAATACAAAGAAACATCTTTCCCTAATAAAGTGTATTAATTTTAATATCTCTGTCCCTATACAATATTAAAAACAAACTACAGTTACACTTTAAGAACACAGGGTTGAGATCCATTCAAACTGTGTAACTTGGACATAGTTCACTCAGCGCTGCAGAATAAGCTTTATTCTGCAGTTCTGCCTGAAACTAGAGTTGAGCGGACACCTGGAAGTTCGGGTTCGATGGATTCGGCCGAACTTCACAAAAAAGTTCAAGTTCGGTACCCGAACTTGACCCCGAACCTGAACCCCATTGAAGTCAATGGGGACCCGAACTTTTGAGCACTAAAATGGCTGTAAAAAAGTCATGGAAAGGGCTAGAGGGCTGCAAATAGGAAGCATGGCAAGTGCTCTGCAGACAAAGCGGTGGTGAAGGAGGATGAGGTAGCCAACACTGCTTTTTAGTTTAAATATATATTTTTTTGTTTAAATTGGGGTACACCCCAAAACAATGGGAAATATAACCCCCTCCAGCCATGCTAAACAAATGTTCAGACAATACACTGGCTGCAGGGCAGGGCAGGCCAGCACCTCCAAGGCGTATAGGGCAAGCTCAGGCCATATGCCCAATTTGTAGACCCAGAAGTTAAAGGGGGCAGACCCATCAGTCAGTACGTGTAGGCGTGTGCACACATACTGCTCCACCATGTCGCATGTCCAATTGGATAGCTGCTCTTTCAACTTTCGATGTTCTATTCTGCTCCTAGCATGTTGATCACGGTTAGCGGCGAATCAGGGTTCCACGCCGGAGAGGGAGCATGAGAAAGGGAGACCACATCCAAGGGAGGTCAATGGCTGCAATGTGATCAAGCTGAAATGTGGGACAAATTATTAAAGCAGAAGGATCGAATGAAAGTGCCAATTAAAGATGAATTTTAGAAATTTAAGTCCCTGTCACCTATGTAGAGCAGGGGTTTTTCATCGCCAGAAATGGGTTAATGTCACCCACCAATGGAACAGATGATTTTTAAAAATTTCGGTCCCTTTCACCTATGCAGAGCAGGGGTTTATTCATGGCAAAAATGGTAAAATGTCACCCAACTATGTAACAGACAAATTAATAAAATTTATTAACCTGTCAACTAGGTAAAGCGGGGGTATATCACAACCAAAAATTGGTGAATGTCACCCGACAATGTAACAGAAAAATTTGTGAAATTTATTAACCTGTCAACTAGGTACAGCCGGGGTATATTACAGCCAAAAATTGGTGAATTTCACCCGAAAATGTAACAGACAAATTAGTGAAATGATATAAAATAAAATACGTACAAATTAAAAAAAATTATCTTGATGTATGAGGTGGAGGTCCAAATGGAGTAGGAGGTTGAGGAGTCGGTGGACGTAGCGGTGTAGGTGGAATCGGCGGTGGAGGAGGACGAGGTAGCCAACACTGGTTTTTGGTTTTAATTTTTTTATTTAATTTTTTTTAAAATTAGGGTACACCCCAAAAGAGTGGGAAATATAAAAAATACAACAATGAGCAATTGCGCTGTAGTATAACAATGGCTGGGTAAGGCCGGTATACATGTCTATTCTGCACAAGGTACAGACATGTCCTGTGGGATCCATGCCTGGTTCATTTTAATGAAAGTGAGCTTGTCCACATTGGCTGTGGACAGGCGGCTGCGCTTGTCTGTGATAACGCCCCCAGCCGTGCTAAATACACCTTCAGATAATACACTGGCTGCAGGGCAGGCCAGCACCTCCAAGGCGTAAAGGGCAAGCTCAGGCCATGTGTCCAATTTGGAGATCCAGAAGTTGAAGGGGACAGACCAGTCATTCAGTACATGTACAAAAGATAAATCCCAGCAGCTGTGTCTTTCAAATAAGCTTCTTTTTTATTTTTTCTTCATAAAGCAGAAAGTCCTACAACCAGGACGCCTTTTTCAACAGCCTGTTGAAAAAGGCGTCCTGGTTGTAGGACTTTCTGCTTTATGAAGAAAAAATAAAAAAGAAGCTTATTTGAAAGACACAACTGCTGGGATTTATCTTTTGTATCTACTGGAGATTGCTCCTTTCCCGTGCAGCGTGCACCTAAAGGTGAAGTGCCGACCTGTTTCCTTGAATTCAGTACATGTAGGCGTGTGCACACATACTGCTCTACCATGTTGGTGAAATGCTGCCTCCTGCTAAGACGTTCCATATCAGCTGGTGGTGCTGGTTGTTGTGGCGTGCTGACAAAGCTTTTCCACATTTCGGCCATGCGAACCCTGCCTTCTGAGGTGCTGGTGGTGCCCCAGATGCGTTGGTGACCTCTTCCTCCTCCTCTGCCTTCGCCTTGTGCTTCCACTGTGCCCCCGCTGTCAGGTGGCAATGCCACCCGCAGCACATCTACTAGCGTGAGCTTGTACTCGCGCATCTTACGATCACGCTCCAGTGACGGAATTAAGGACGGTACGTTGTCCTTGTAACGGGGATCCAGCACCGTGGCCACCCAGTAATCAGCACAAGTTAGAATGTGGGCAACTCGGCGGTCATTGTGGAGACACTGCAGCATGTAATCGCTCATGTGTGCCAGGCTGTCCAGAGGCAACGACAAGCTATCCTTTGTGGGAGGTGTATCGTCTGTGTCCCATGTATCCCCCCAGCCACGCACCAGTGATGGCCATGAGCTGGTTTGGGTGCCACCCTGCTGTGAACACGGTTCCTCCTCCTCCATCTCCTCCTCCTCATACTCCACCTCATCATCCTCCAGAACTGCGTCCTGGCTGGACAATTGTGTACCTGGCGTTTGTAGGTGCAGGAACCCACCATCGGAGACACTTGTGAATGACTGGCCGGAAACCCTATGAAATGATCCCTCTTCCATCATTGCCAGAAGTGTTTTTTAAAGGAGGCATAGAAGTGGGATAGTAATGCTTAGAACGGCGTTATCGGCACTGGCCATGTTGGTGGAGTACTTAAAACAGCACAACAAGGAACAAAGGTCTCGCATGGAGGCCCAGTCATCGGTGGTGAAGTGGTGCTGTTTCGCAGAGCGACTCACCCATGCATGCTGCAGCTGAAACTCCACTTTCGCCTGCTGCTCGCACAGTCTGGCCATCGTGTGCAAGGTGGAGTTCCACCTTGTGGGCACATCGCATATGAGGCGGTGAGCGGGAAGGCCGAAATTACGCTGCAGCGCTAACAAACGAGCAGCAGCAGGGTGAGAACGCCGAAAGCGCGCACAGACGGCCCGCACTTTCTGCAGCAGCTCTGACATATTGGGGTGATTTTTAAGAAACCTCTCCACCACCAAATTCAGCACATGCGCCAGGCAAGGGATGTGCGTCAAACCGGCTAGGCCCATAGTGGCTACGAGATTTTGCCCATTATCGCACACACACCAGGCCGGGCTTGAGGCTCACTGGCACCAACCACTCATCGGTCTGTTGTACCATGCCCGTCCACAGCTACTATGCGGTGTGGGGTTTGTCCCACAAACAGATAAGTTTTAAAACTGCCTGCAGTCGTTTACCCCTGGCTCTGCTGAAGTTGGTGGTAAAGGTGTTACGCTGACTGGATGAGGAGCCAGTAGAGGATGAGGAAGTAGAGTAGGAGGAGGAAGCAACAGGAGGCAAAGAGAAGCGCCCTGCAATCCTCGGTGGTGGAAGCACATGCGCCAAACTGCTATCCGCCTCAGGCCCAGCCACCACTGCATTTACTCAGTGTGCTGTTAGGGAGATATAACGTCCCTGACCATGCTTACTGGTCCACGTATCCGTAGTTAGGTGGACCTTGCCACAGATGCCGTTGCGCAGTGCACACCTGATTTTGTCCCCCACTTGGCTGTGCAGGGAAGGGATGGCTCGCCTGGAAAAGTAGTGGCGGCTGGGCACGACGTACTGTGGGACAGCCACTGCCATAAGGCTTTTAAAACTCTCTGTCTCCACCTGACGGAATGACAGCATTTCAAAGACCAGTAATTTTGAAATGCTGGCATTCAGAGCCAGGGATCGCGGGTGGGTAGGGGGGTACTTCCTCTTCCGCTCCAGTGTTTGGGAGATGGAGAGCTGAACGCTTCCGTGGGACATTGTGGAGATGCTTGGTGACCCAGGTGGTGGTGTTGCTGGAAGTTCCTCTGTTTGCGGGGTGGCAGGTGCCACTGTTACTCCAGAGGTGGATGAAGAGGCCGAGACTGCAGCAGAAGAGGAAGCAGTAGGAGCCAGAGACTGCCTGGTCATGCAGGTTGTGGTCAGGTTGAGAACGTTTATGCCTCACTTCAGGCTCTGATTGCACAGCGTGCAAACCACTCATGTCTTGTCGTCAGCACATTGTCTGAAGAACTGCCATGCCAGGAAACTCCTTGGAGCTGGCTTTGGTGCGCTCGGTCCCTTGCTGCTTTGGGCAGTAGCAGGCGTACTGTCTAGGGGACGGCCGCTCCGCTTTTGCACCCTGCTCCCTCTTCTGCTGTGCTGGTGGCTCTGTGCGACCACCGCTTCTTCCTCAGAACTACACAAGTCACTCGCATGACCTTGATTCCATGTGGGGTCAAGGACCTCATTGTCCTCCACATCATCTTCCACCCAGTCTTTACCCCTACCCTCCTTGTCGGTCTGCACACTTTCGAAAGCCACAACAGTTGGCACCTGTGTTTCGTCATCATCCCAGACGTGCTGCGGTGGTCCTCCCATGTACTCATCTTGAAATATAAGTGGTTGATCATCGGTGCACTCAATCTCTTCCACTTCTGGGGCAGGGCTATGTGGATGGCCCTGGGAAACCTTGCTAGAAGAGTCATCAAAAAGCAGAAGAGACTGCTGCATGACTTGGGGCTCAGACTGCTTGGCTGATTTGCAAGGGGTTGAAGTGAAAGACTAATGGACATCGGCTGCATGACTGTTATAAAGAACAATGTGTCATTTTGGGCAAAAAAAGCCTTTGCTGCATCTGTCAGTGTGAGATACAAGCTTGAAATACTGCAATAATATTCTGGGTCAACTCTGATCTTTCAGCAGGAGACTGGGTGGGAGACAATGTGAAGGAACTGGAGGCATTGTCAGCAACCCAATGTACTATCACCTGTACTTGTTCAGGCCTCACCATTCATAGAGCCGCATTAGGCCCGACCAACTAACGGTGAAGGTTCTGTCACCTACTCGCACCTGAGGAAGGTGTTTCACTTGTGCGTGTAGCTGGCACAGATCGACCACGTCCTCTCCCTGCAACAGGAGCTCCACCAGCAGCACCACGACCGGGGCCACGTCCCTTATTCGACTCTCTCCTCATTCTCCGCAAATTTAGTATTTGGCCCAAAATGGGTGTTTTTTTTAATAACAGAATAGAACACCAGTATCTAACGCATGTATTTCGCACTGACAGATGCAGCCAAGGCCGCAAATTTAGTATTTGGCCCAAAATGGGTGGTTTTTTAAACCCAGAATATTACTGCAGTATTTCAAGCTTGTATCTTACACTGACAGATGGAGCAAAGGCTGCAAATTTAGTATTTTGCCCAAAATGGGTGTTTTTTTAAACCCAGAATATTATTGCAGTATTTCAAGCTTGTATCTCACACTGACAGATGCAGCAAAGGCTTTTTTTGCCCAAAATGAGACATTGTTCTTTATAACAGTCATAAATTTGAGTCAATATATTTCATCTTTATTTATGAAAAAATCCAAAGTTTACCAAAAATGTTGAAAAATTAGCAATTTTCAAAATTTCAATTTCTCTGCTTTTAAAACAGAAAGCGATACCTCATAAAATATTTATTACTTAACATTACCCATATGTCTACTTTATGTTGACATCATTTTGGAAATGTCATTTTTATTTTTTTAGGACGTTAGAAGGCTTAGAATTTTAGAAGCAATTCTTTAAATTTTTAAGAAAATTGCCAAAACCCATTTTTTAAGGACCAGTTCAGGTCTGAAGTCACTTTGTGGGGGCTTACATAGTGGATACCCCAATAAATGACCCAATTGTAGAAACTACACCCCTCAAGTTACTTAAAACTGATTTTACAAACTTTGTTAACCCTTTAGGCGTTCCACAAGAATTAAAGGAAAATGGAGATGAAATTTTAAAATGTCACTATTTTTGCAGATTTTCCATTTTAATCAATTTTTTTCTTTAACACATCGAGGGTTAACAGCCAAACAAAACTCAATATTTATTACCCTGATTCTGAGGTTTACAGAAACACCCCACATGTGGTCATAAACTGCTGTATGGGCACACGGCAGGGCGCAGAAGAAAAGGGCAGATTTAGCTTAACTGGTTTTTACATGCCATGTCCCATTTGAAGCCCCCCTGATGCACCCTTACAGTAGAAACTCCCAAAAACTGACCCCATTTTGGAAACTAGGGGTTAAGGTTCCAGTTTTATTGATACTATTTTTGGGTACATATGATTTTTTGATCATTCAGTATAACACTTTATGGGGCAAGGTGACCAAAAAATTGGTTGTTTTAGCACAGTTTATATTTATTTATTTTTACAACGTTCACCTGAGGGGTTAGATCATGTGAAATTATTATAGAGCAGATAGTTATGGACGTGGCGATACCTAATATGCATACTTTTTCTTATTTATTTAAGTTTTACACAATAATAGCATTTTTGAAACCAAAAAATGATGTTTTAATGTGTCAATGTTATGAGAGCTATAGAATTTTAATTTTTTTTGCGATTTTCTTATGTAGGGGCTAATTTTTTGAGGGATGTGGTGACGGGTTTTTTTGGTACCATTTTGTGGGACATACGCCTTTTTGATCACTTGGTGTTGCACTTTTTGTGATGTAAGGTGGCAAAAATGGCTTTTTTTGACAGATTTTATTTTATTTTTTTACGGTGTTCACCCGAGGGGTTAGGTCATGTGATATTTTTTATAGAGCTGGTTGTTACGGATGCAGCGATACCTAATATGTATACTTTTTTTTTATTTCACTTTAACACAATAATAGCATTTTTAAAACAAAAAAATAATGTCTTAATGTGTCCATGTTTTGAGAGCTATATATATATATTTTTTTTTAGCGATTTTCTTATGTAGGGGCTAATTTTTTGCAGAATGAGGTGACGGTTTTATTGGTACCATTTTGTGGGACATATGCCTTTTTGATCACTTGGTGTTGTACTTTTTGTGATGTAAGATGACAAAAATAGCTTTTTTGACACAGTTTTTATGTTTATTTTTTTATGGTGTTTATCGGACTGGGTGGATCATGTGATATATTAATAGAGACAACCGTCATGGACGCGGCAATATGAAATATGTCTATTTTATTAAAATCTTTCTATTTTTAAATGCCTTACTTGGGGATTCTTTTTTTTTTTTTTACATGTGAAACTTTTTTTAAAATTTTTTTATTTTAACACTTTTCATCCCCCATAAAGGTCATACAAGAACTCTGGGGGACATTTAAATTCACTTTATTTATTTTTTTCACTATTGATTTCTCCTTTAACTAGGGCTGACATAGTAGCCCCAGTTACAGGAGAAATACACGCCCAGAGAGGCTGTACAGCAGTATACTGCGCTGTACAGCCTCAGTGCAGGGCTGATCAAGGTCTGAGAAAGACCCGACAGCTCCTGCACTCTCCATCCCCGGCGGTCACATGACCGCTGTGCCGGAACAGGAAGCACATAGCGCTTCCTGCACTGTATACACAGCACTCGGTGAGCGCTGTGTATACAGCAATCTAGAAGGCAGGGACACCTGGGAACTGTCCCTGCCTTCTCTAAGGGTTGCCCTGCTCTCACTGACAGTGGGCAACCTGATCTGCAGCTGGACGATTAGCGTGCAGCTGCAATCTCTAAATGGACGTTCTGTAACGTCCATTCAGAGATATAGAACCACCTCCCGGACGTTTTTAGTCAACGGTGGTTAATCAGCAGCATCCTTCATGCGCACAGAAGCCTCTTTCAGAGCTGCCCTGGTCTCCTCCCAGATTTTAGAGATCTGTCTTGAAGTTGAATCCGCTGCAGGGGTACCAGAAGTAGAACACACCGGGAGTGGGATGTTAGGTTGTTGACCATAAACAACAAAAGATGGTGATTTGGACGACTGACTGACATGGTTATTATACGAAAACTTAGCCCAAGGTAATAACTTGACCCAGTAATCATGATGGAGGTTGGTGAAATGTAGCAAAAAATTTGTCAGGATTTGATTGACACGTTCCACTTGACCATTAGACTGCGGATGATAAGCTGAAGAGAAATCCAGAGACACATTCAAAAGATTACAAAGAGCTCTTCAGAACGTAGACGTGAACTGCACACCTCTGACACAATATGGTGGGGAAAACCATGGAGGTGAAAAATGTGTTCAATAAATTTTTTCGCCAGCTGATGAGCAGAAGGAACACCAGGCAGAGGGACGAAGTGCGCAATTTTGGAAATATTATCCACCACAACCCAGATCACAGAACACCCAGAGGACAAGGTTATATCAGTAATAAAATCCATGGCTATCTGTTGTCAAGGAGCCTCAGGAACAGGAAATAAGAGGCCCGCTGGATGTTGCTTGGAGGTTTTATTCTGTGCATATGACAGACAGGCAGCGACAAACTCTTGGATGTCTTGCCACATGGATGGCCACCAGTACCATTGAGCAATAAATTTGAAGGTCTTTTGTTGTACAGCATGACCTGCAATTTTTGAGGAATGACCCCAGAGTAGAACTTGCTTCCTGAGGTTCTGCGCAACCAAAGTCTTTCCGGGCGGAATCTCAGATAACTTGACAGGACAAACAGCAATTTTTGCGGGATCAATGATGTGTTGAGGCCCCTCCTCCCGATCAGTAGCATCAAAAGACCTCGAGAGAGCATCTGCTTTGATATTCTTCTCTGCGGCATGGAAATGAAGAATGAAATCAAAACGGGCAAAGAATAATGACCACCTGGATTGACAAGGATTCAGTTTTTGTGTAGACTGCAAATAGGTCAGATTTTTGTGGTTGATGTAGATCACCAAAGGATGAGATGCTCTCTCCAGAAGGTAACGCCATTCCTCCAGTGCCATTTTGATGGCCAATAACTCCCTGTCCCCAATTAAGTTGTTGCGCTCAGGAGCAGAGAAGGCCCTGAGAAGAAACCACAGGTTACTATCTTACCGGAGGAAGCTTTTTGTGAAAGCACCGACCCAGCTCCAAGAGACTTGTTAGCATCAGGGCGATGGAGAACCGGAGCCGCAGAAAAAGCCTTCTTCAAGGCTTGGAAGGCTGATTCATCCTCAGCTTTCCAATTCATAGGAATGGCTCCCTTACGGGTCATGGCGGGGATGGGAGCAGTCAAGGACAAGAAGTGCAGCACGAACTAACGATAGTAGTTGGCGAATCCCAGGAACTGCTGGATTGCTTTTAAACCTGAAGGACGAGGCCACTTTAAAATCTCTGACAGCTTCTTGGGATCCATCTGCAGGCCAGTATGAGATATTATGTATACTAGGAATGGAAGAGAAGTCTGCTCAAAGGAACATTTCTCAAACTTGGAGTAGACACGATTTTCTCTTAACCTTTGAAGAACCAGGCGAACCTGCCTCCGGTGAGTAGCCAAATCTGGAGAAAAAACAAGGATATCATCTAGGTACACCACAACACAGGAATAGATCAAGTCTCTGAAGATGTTGACAAATTCTTGGAACACTGCAGGGGGATTGCTTAGTCCAAAGGGCATTATCAGGTATTCGTAGTGAATGTCGCGGAGGTTGAAGGAGGTCTTCCACTCATCCCCCTGGCGAATCCTGAACAGGTTGTAGGCCCCACGTAGGTCTAATTTGGAGAATACTTTAGCTCCCCTGAGGCGATCCAACAATTCAGGAATTAGGGGAAGAGGGTACTTATTTTTTAGGGTAATCTTAAGACCCCTGTAGTCGATGCATGACGTAGGGAGCCATCTTTCTTCTTCACAAAGAAGAAACCTGCACCAACCAGAGAGGAAGATTTGCGAATAAATCCTCTGTCGAGGTTCTCCTGAGTCTCTGCTGGTGCCAGGGGATAGATGCGTCATATGGCCTGTGAGGAGGTAACATCTTCTTGTCAAAGACATCCGCATAAGCATGATAGGCTGCTGGCAGACCTTAGAGATTGTGTGGTACCCGAGGTGACCGAGCCGGCTGAACAGAAGAAAGACACTTCCCAAGACAGGACTGTCCCCAATGAAGCACCTCTCCAGACCTCCAGTCAAGAACAGGTTCATGAATACGAAGCCACTGAAGTCCCAGGAGGAGAGGATGAGACAGACTTGAGAGGACCAGGAACAAAATCTCTTCAGAATGAAGCGCTCCCACCTGTAATTTTACAGGGTCTGTGATGAACTGTATGGACTCAGACAGAGCCCTACCATTGACGAACGATACCATCAGAGGACTCTGCAGGCGTCGAACAGGTATATGATGACGATCCACTAGGTATTGTTGCAGGAAGTTTCCTGCTACTCCGGAATCTAGAAGCACCGTCTCCATAAATCGAACATCACCTAATGACAAGGTTACCAGCAGAGTCAGAGGAGGAGGGGAATTGTCTTCACCTAGCGTCGCCTCCCCAACAGACTCTAGGCTTGGGAGTTTTCCCGGCTTCAAAGGACAGGAACAGAGAAGATGTCCAGCACCGACACAATAGAAACAAAGCCCCCTTGTATGACGATGACCACGTTCTTGCTCAGTCAGCCTGACTTGGTCAACCTGCAGCTGACGTAGAAGGCTGAAGGACTGAAGACTGCTGGAAAGAAGATGCTGGATTATATGGTCTACTCTCACGTGCTACCTCCTTAGCACGTTCCTGGAAGCACAGATCAATCCGGTGGCCAGGGAAATAAGGTCGACCAGGATAGAGGGAACATCCCGACTGGCCAGTTCATCCCTAATTTTCCCGGAGAGAATCTGCCAAAAGGCAGCCACTAAAGCCTCATTATTCCAGCCGAATTCAGAGGCAAGGGTCCGGAAGTGGACTGCATACTGGCCCACGGACTGACTTACTTGGCACAACCGCAGTATAGAAGATGCGGCTGAGGTGGTGCATCCTGTCTCGTTAAACACCCTACGGAAAGCCTCTAGGAAGGCCTT